>NC_142678.1:16610858-16885858 GCF_964200805.1 Pocillopora damicornis
GTTAATTTACTAATGTAATGGACCTCAAATGTATTATCAGCACTAATTTTAAGTAGTTGAATTTTGATTTCGTTTTTGTTCATTGATTTGTATGTCATGTTGTTTACATTTTTATGTTTGCTCGTTTTCCACAAGCTTCCGAAAACCTTTCTCAATTTACTGTGATAATTTCTTTCAAGATCGCCGCAACTTCAACTTACCTGGAGAGCCAGCCGGACTACCTGGAGCTCCGGGGAATCCAGGAGGCCCCGGAGGACCGGGTGGTCCGGGTATTCCCTTTGGTCCATCCGGCCCCGGTGGTCCACTAGGACCAACTGGACCATCAGGCCCGGGGGGTCCGGGCTGAGGTGGAGGAGGGGGTGGAGGTGGTGCAGGTGTGTAGTACTGGAAGAAGTTACAACAATCGGGCAAGCATTCAGGAAAACAGTACGAAGGGCAATCGGAGCCACAAGGAGAGGCGTTTCTTCTGATATCTGGAATAAAAGCAATGACTTGTAATCAGGCAAGGAAGATTTAGGTTTCAAGAATAACGTATGGAGAATAATAGGAACAGCAATTGAAGTTTTTTTGCTGGTCAGATTAGCATGTATCTGAGTTGGGCTTCAGCCGCGGTTTCCATACGATCAATCACATAATTCCTAATGTTTTAAAAACTGGCATGATGGAGGTGATCTGGGCTATTATATGGAAACCAGGAGCTATAAGGAGCCCAACTGCAAATGCATTCAAGGCTTACAAGGCGGAATTTCAGCAAAAATAATCATTACTATTCTATAGTAACAAAGTTCCCTCTTGGTGTTCACTGAAACAAAGTCGGTCTTGTATGTCAAAAATCGATTAGTAATGTATTAGGTTGACCCGCATATTAAGCTGTCTTGAAACGTTTCCCTAAGATGTGATATAACCGTTTTAATTGTAAATATAAAACATGAAACGATTTGTTGTTGTCTGATTATAATTAAATTAAATCATTTAACTCCCACGAGTGACCAAGATATAATTTTTCTTTACAATATCATGCAGACAAGTGATGAGAACAAAGAAGAAAAAAATTCATTAAAGGGATTATCAGTCGACCCAATACCAAGTTCTCCGAACTAACATTATAAGAATTGTATGGAAGTCAGTAAGGAGAATTATTGATGAGATCTTGAGCCTGAAAATGTTAAGAAGTCAGTGTGATAGTCTAACCCTTTTTCAGCGCCAGACGACCAGTAACAGATGCACATATCATCAAACATATTTCAAAACTAAGAAGGAAGGACCAGTATTTCCCATCCATGCGTTGCTGGTTGCTCTAGGAAGCGAGGATACGAATGGCATTGAGTTAGTTTTTGTTTATTTTTTTAAAAATCTTGTACTTCCTGTGTTTGGCTTTAAGTATCTTTCCCCATTTACCAAAGAAGGGAAATATTATTATGATTAAGAAGGAGTCATAACATTCTAGATATGACTACCTACGTGATAGGTTATGAAAATAATTCTAAAGAGTAAAAGCATGATATAATCGGTCATCTAACTCTTCAGTCAACCAAAGCCTTTGAAGGGAAGCTCTAGTTCCAACTCACAGATGTAGTTAAGGCGTTAAGTAAAACTAAAGGGAGAGGAATTTCTTCTTCTGATGTGTGGCATTCGTTTCAGGAAGGAAGTATTTATAGATATGGCCTATAGCTAGATTATGCAAAGACTAAAAGAAAAGGACAAAAACTCCACAGAAATGGTAAAAGATATTTACCATATGGAAAAAATGAATGAACAGAATAAGCGTGCTGATGTTTATTCATAACACCAATGCATGCGTAGAAATATCCCTTACGAACTACATCTCCTCTTGTACGTAGTCAAAATATATAGTTTTTAAGGTTAGACATTACGCACTTACTTTGTTCCAAATTCACTCCCGTTACCACAGAATCCTTAAAAGCTTTTTCAGAACTTTCTTTTGAGATATCAGATGAAACTATATTTCCAGTCTTATTCAGCTTTGTTTCAAAAGTCAACCTTTTAATATTTAACAAACCAGCAAGGTGTAAGTAGTTCGTCTATTTATCTTATTCGGGTACCATAAAACTGGTGGTGAAATAGAGATACTCTCTCTACCTGTTCCGACCAGTTTCAAATATCGTGGATTAAGAGAATTAAGTTCCTGATCAAGGAGAAATTTCCATAGTTGTCTTTCAGTCACCCGGAGACTGAATCAAGAGGACACCTCGGCTAAAAAAGAAAAGGAAGAAGAAGCTACCGTAACTTGACGAAGCAGTTACGAGAGTGAGTAAGAAGACTCAAGCGGAAACTCTTAGGGATTAAACAAGTCTGTAATTAGAGCTGGCCGCTTATGGAAAATTGTGAGAGGCTTTTAACCCAGCTGAATGATGTGACCTTCCGAAGTTGGTCATTCTCAAGATCTGTCAACATATCGGTTACCAGAGCTGACTGGCATTAACTGGGGTTACTGCGAACAATTCGGAGTGGCTAATTGAAGTGAAGAAGGGAAAGCTTTCGCCAAGAAGAAAGATTGAGTCCGCAACTGATGCTGAGCGCTAACACATGGTTCATGAGAAATTCTTGATAAGGGATTTTGTTGCGACATCACGGTGATTTCTGAAGTGCTGTCTGCTACGTGCTCGTAAAATGATATCGTTGTGAGGACCTTCCAATGTAAAAGGCAAACTATCGGCACAACTTTCAATCAAGTAGAGGTATGATCCTCGCAAGTAAGTTCCAATCATAAAGAAAGACAAGAAGGCTGAAAAAGTGGACGCCACTGTCAACTGAACTACGAAATCAGTTGTTGGTAGCGGGGTAAACTGTAGTAGGTTCTTTGTTCCCATAAAGGAATACAATCACAATTAATTTTCATGGTATACCCTGGAGTAACAAAGAACTTAAATCCTAACGGTGATTGTTTCTTACATTGTCTCGATTTTCTTCAAGGAAGGCATTGATTTAAGTGAAGACACAACAACAACGACAAATAGCTAATAGAACGCGAATATATATCGAAGAAGCGAAAAGAAACACGTGTAAAGAGGATTTTGAAACGAATTTGATCTTCTTTAATGGCCATTTGCATTAAGTACTCCACAGCTTTGTGCGCAACGTAATGACCTTTTAATTGTTTGAGAGAACAGTCGCTAAGAGTAATAAGCCATTAAAGGGAAGGATTAGGTACTTTATGTCGGAGTACTTCATGTATCCAAGATGTGAGGGTTAAAGATTTCAGAAGTTTACTCTGGTTACATCTATAAGAAAGCCGCAGTCCTTTGCTGAATCATGCGTATCCTACCTCGTGCATTGTGATAACTCCCTAATCTTCTTTAATCGCTTTGTGTATTAAGTAATACACAACTTTGTGCGCAACGCAATTGCATACATTGTTCTGCTAGTATTGTTTGTTTTGTCCAATCAGCATTTTGTTACACTTAAAATTCAACTTTGTACTTTGTAAAATCAGAACTGAAGATGACAGAAGAACTGTCGAAACATGTTTTTCAAAAGTGTCGTTTATTTTCTTAAATTCGTTACATATCTGCTGCTATCCAAAAGCTTCAACAATGTCAATAAGTTATTGCTAACGCTGAAACGTAAAGCTACTTCAAAGGGGGTAAGTTCTGAAAGAAACTGTGAAGCTGTATTTGTGGTGATATTACAAGATAATTTAGCTTTATCAGCTGAGTGGGTAATGTAAATTTGCTATCGTATAGTAGTTTCTTAAGCTGACGTTTTGAGTGTTATAGCCCTTCGTCGGGACCCTAGTTAACTGTTTCCCTCAGTTTTTATCATTTGCTTTGGTTTTGAATTTGTCGAAAACTTCAAGAGCATGCATCTGAGCTTCACGGAAGTTTACAATTGGTTTTTAATCTGTCCATCGGCCGAGGTGATCGCCTTGGAAATCAATTTTAAAACATCTTCATTGTAATTTCAGTCGATGTTATTACATTTCTGAAGAATTTTCGGATTATGTTTTTAAATCCTCGAGACACTGAATAAAGCAAAAGCAATACATATTTAGGTCATCGGTTTTTAATAATCTTCCCCGTAAACGCGCTTTAACTCAGAAAACAAAAGGAGTAACCAGTCTCTTGTCAACAATGCAAAGATAAAGCGCGTCAAGTGAAATTTATTTCATGATGCTTGCCATTTAACTTTGCTGTTGTGTTATCCACGGCAAACGATTATTTGTTTATTTCACTATTTAGCCTCCCCTGACCTCTATATTTTCCGAAACACGCGAAAAATATCGATTTAGCATTTGAAAAGGTAATCAAATTGAATCTCCCGCATTGATTTCGCTGCGTGGGATTGTGAGATAAATGCGTTTAATTTGCCCTGATCTCTTTCTGGGCATATGTCCCTTCAAGACCTTCAGTCTTTCGGCAGATATTTTGCTAAGTAAATAATTTCAGCGTAACAAATTTCCGTTCATTTTTCTTCTCAGACAATCTTTGTATATCTATCAATTATCACAGAACCAATGGTTTATTGAACTAGAATATCTTACAATGGAAATATCCTACAGGGATAAATGCGTTCAAAATCAAGAACGATGTTGGCACTGGTCAATTTAAGCGTAACTAACCATTTTTATTTGTGCACATCAATAACGTGTCCAAAGTGAATGTAATTTGAGATGAGAAATTGACAGCTATGTTTTGTCAAAAATGATTTTTTCCGAGCCAAAATAGCAGACAGTTCTAAGAAAAAAATGAGATGAAATTTTTGAGTTAAGTTATTTTATCGCGTCCCTTGAGGAGCCCGTTTCCGAATAAAAAATAATCAATGCTGTAATGTAATTCCCTGGAGTGCACAGCCGGTAGAAGTTTAGAACCAACTAGAAATTTAAGATTACAGATTTGCCGACAAACATTGTTTGATTAAGTTAATAATATTCACATCTTATTAGGAACATTTGCCAAAAAGTAAGCCATAATACAAATTGCCTCCGCATCGAAGGGAAGGGGTGTTTTTTCCTGCCGATGTAAAATTCGAGGATATTTTCGACAGGATCGTTGCAGCTACGATTTGGAAGAGAAATTAAGTACCTATGGCCACTTTTCCCGTCAAAAGGTTCATCTTATGTGGAGCTGTCATTGGCGCCCTCTGCAGTGGTAAGTGAAGTGTGGCTTATGAGTTTCCCATTTGTTAGACACTTTTCCGCAAAGTAATTCCTTCCTAGGAAATGAAGAATGCATGTCTACATCAATATTCTAACCTAAATTTACTCATGTTAGAGAGACAACTCGGTTTTTCATCTCATTTTGTCCGTCGTAGACTCATTTTAAATCATCCATCGATGTGTTGACAAATTTTAAAGTCTCTTTCGCAAACATTTCAAGGCTTAAAACTCATTACTAATGTATAATAAGAAAAGTAACGGCTTTTCCTGGTCGCAAACAAATTTTTTTTTTGGCCCGTATAAATTTTCCAAGGAAACAAATTTTAGGGAGAAAGTTTAATCAAGATTATAGCCGGATACATTAAATTTCAGTGATTGACTTAGATCTTAGAGCTATGCAAATTTTGAGATTTGTAGGTCTAATGCAAAAGAAATAATTCTAATGCGAGAGTAAGTGATTATTCTATGTTGCATTTTGTTTGGAAAGATGGAGTGTGTATAGCGTAGATAACAGAGCAGAACTGGAAATGTCTGGCTAATGCAGCTTGAATTGGTAAAAAAATGAAATGAAAACATTTACCCTGATTTAAATGTTGTTTTCGTATTTTTTTTCGCTGATAAGAAAACATAACTGATGGATTGTATGATGCATCTAGAAATATTGTTGGCCTTTTATGAATGGCGGTGTATTTCACAGTCCAAAAGTTGTAACTTAACACAATCGTGGGTTGTGATACGACACCGATCGTTGAACTAAAATGAAGACGTCTGAAGTTGAAAAACATCTGCTCAATAGTGTTTTGTTTCCGTGCTCATGAATATGAAAAATCAATGATGGACTTCATAGCTTGTTTTTAAAAAACTGTTTTCAGATTTAATTGGTGACTTGAAACAGACTGCAAGAAGATCTTAGGTATTTTGACTGACCTAGCTTGATTTCCTTTAAAAAAAGGTACTGAACATTGCAAATGCTCACAAGTTGACCTTGACAGCCACTAGGTAGATTCTCGAACGAAGTGTATCCAGACAAATTTGAGATATTTCTCCGAAATAAAAACTAAATAAGACTGATAAATATGGTTTAAGCCAAAAGACATCTGAAAAGAAAGATATGAAAACAGCTTTGTCGGTTTATGTAATACCGAGATCAGATTTAAGAAAAGGAAATGAGTAGTGTCTAATTTAAACGTAGGCATGTTACGCATGTACGAATTATTTTTTTTGGAGAGGTGGGTTGAAATGGGGCTCTGAGGAACTAATGTTTGCATTTTTGTAGGAGGAAAAGAGCATTCACTTTCAAAAGATTCCAATGACAATATCGTTCACTGGAGAGCAAAAAAGCCTTCTATTTTATCTGAAATAAACTCAGACACAAATATTTTATGGTCTATTGCCACTGGTGTCTGAATAATAGTTAGCTTCCTGAAGTCTCCTTCACAGCCGTGTTTGGTCTCGTCACACAACGGGCACTCCCCCCGCTTACTGCCAGTATTTCATCAGAGACAAAATCAAAATTATTCACTTACAGCTTTGCCTAAAAAATAACTATCCACATGATGATGCAGTGGGAAGTAAACTGAAACTCTCTTTTATCTCAAATGACCTCTCACCAAAGACATTTTGCGGTCTCGAACAAAATACTAAACGGAAGAAAAGTATCCTATTTCAAATGCTTTTACATGGGCATAAAAACGTAGGCTCCCTATTCGGTTGTTACCCATCTGGAATTTGCCCCGTGCGTGCAATACGTAATGAAATGCAGTGATGTAATAAAGGCCAAGGTTGCTAAAAGCGAATTTGATTGGTGGAAAACGTTTGAGCACGCGAGCACTTCTCATTTCTAATAACAGTAGCATTCAGTTCCAAGTAAAATTTTTCCAATAAGGTGGGGTTATGTTATAAAGTTTAGGTTGTTTACTGGAAAATGGCATTTCATATGAGAAAGTCCAGACCTTAGTGACAAGTAAATACGTACTTGTATCGGGAAAATTCCATTTAACTGACACAAGAAGAAATTCATGGACAACTTTCAAAAGCAAAGAAATGGATATTTTACGTCGCAGTCGACGCACAAAGCAAATATAACCTGCTAATTTTTTTCAATTTTCGCCAAAAGAGCAATCACAAGGCTAAAACAATATTTTCGATCAAATATACTTTATACAAATGCTTTGCGCAATTTTTACTTGAGCCAGCAAAACCAGCCCTTCCAAAAGAAACAAACTAGTGAAAATTTCGAGTTAGGTACACAAAACACGCTTCCTTGTACATGATAGAAAATTCCCTGACGACCTTTTTAGCTCCAACAGATCACAGCGACGAAGTCCTTAGGATGGACATGAATCATCACATTGGGCTACATTGAGCTCACAATTCTTTGTTTATGTTATTCATGGTTTGTGCCAATGTTGGGTTGATTCCAACGCAATATATTGCGGTACCCTAACTTCATGATTGGTATGACGTTCTCATTGGTGCAAGATGTTTACTCAAAAATTATGTATTTCGTCACAACCTACAAGTGAAAATGAGGTTTGCAAGAGATATTTTTCTTCATGCGTTGCTGTTATGAAGTTACAGGTTTTAAGTGCTGTGGTGAAATTTGCTGTACTGTGAAAAAACTCCATAAGATTTGTTTTGAAGTAATAAAACAAGTAATGGCCAAAAACGTGGTCTGGCGGAAGCAAAAAAAAATTGTTATGAAAAATTGTTCTACTGTTGAAAGTATAGGATATTATTGCCCTTGAACTTGAAGTTTCTCATCATGTTCTTTTTCATTTTTCTGTTAGCTTTACAGCAAGTCGAAATCTTGTGCAATATACACAAGGAGAGACAGGTTATAGCGAATCTCCAGGAGACAGTGTTTTTCAATTGCTCTGTCCTCCGTGGGAGACCAATGAGACAGATTACATGGAGCAAGGAAGACAATGGAAGGAAACTTCAGGGGCTTTCCACTTTACCATCCGAATCAGTACCAGGGCTCTGGTCGAGCGTGCAAATAAGCAATATCAGTGCAAAGGATTATGGGAGATACAGATGCGAGGTGTCAAAGGACAATGGAACTGACGTTTGTTCAGTAGTTCTCCATGTTAAAAGTGAGTTTATATCTTCTTTTCCGCTGATGGTTTCAGTTGTCTTTCTCTATTTAATGCATGGAAATTTGGCTATAAATTTCATTCAAGCAGTGTTCTGCGAAAGTCATTTCATCCATTGTTTCCAACACTTTATTTTCTATTTTACAACCAGCCCATCCACATTTCTCAAAAGCAAGAGGATTCTTCACCACAACCCCGCAAATTCTTTTAGAAGGTCACAATCCTGTATTCTATTGTTACGCCAGCGGTTGGCCAAAACCATCCTTCACCTGGCTTAAGGATGAAGTGGTAGTAAAGGATGGTGACGGTAATCATTCTTACGGGTTAACGAAAAGAAATGGCTTGCTTCTCAGTGGTCTGGACTTGGAGATTTTTTATGTTAGACAGAAGGAAGATGAAGGACGATACACATGTGTTGCAAAGAATAAATTTGGCGAGAAACGTTATCAAATCAAGCTTTTTGTAAACAGTAAGAAATTCAGGTTCATCTGTCTTGCTTTATCAGTCAAAAAGTGACAATTCAGAATTTAAAGTCTCTGATCGAAACACCTTCCAGTGCAGTTCTATGCATGTATTCCATGTTTTCTGTAGGTGTCTTCTGACGATAGTTTCTTCATACTTTATTATGGAATTATTTGAAACTTTATCATGTAGCCACCGCAACTCACATGACTTGCCTTTGTTCCTCCTCCTTTTCTCTTGAGAGTTCTATCTTCACAGACTGCAAACACTAAAACGACACCCTTTTACCCAATTGAAAATAGCCCTATTTTATGTGCTTATCAATTCAAGTCAAACTAGCCTTATAATGCAGATCTGATCGTGGTCATAAGGTTGCAGGTATATCATCCAAACTAAAACTTTCTGAGATAATTTAGATTTAATGATGGTAATTGGCCAAGGTAAATATTTTCTAAGCTGACGTGTCGGAAGTTGATCCTTCGTCAATTTTCTCTGCCACGCAGGACTAACGATTGATACGTTAGCTTAGAAATTTTCTAGGGTGGTCAACTTACGTTATCAACTCAGTTAATGAAAGCAAATTATCTTGTAAAAACCCTTCACCGACGCAAACCCACGGTCTCTTTATAAAGTAATCCATTTAAGAATTTTTGAACGGTTTAGATCAGTTGTAATGACTCTCTTTTGCTCTTCTGCTCAGAAAAGTCCCAGTCTCAACCAAAAGTCCATCCTTACGCATCTATCGATCAAGTAACCATTAAGAAAAGCGACAATGCTTTATTGAAGTGTGTGGGGGAGAATACCCCAAATTCAACCACAATTGTCTCCTGGGCGTTCAAAGGAAAGACATTACCCCTGGACGGTAACAATGGGCTGCATCATGAGTCAAACTACGTCTTTTTTGAGGAGCATTCCATTCCAAAAGTTAATTTCTCATTGCTGATAAAGAACGTCACAGAGCAGGATACTGGGGCATATCACTGTAAGGTCTTTACTCTAAAAGGAAGCGACTCTGGTACAATTCACTTGAATCTTGTTGAATTAAGTGAGTACGAGCAACATGTAACGTTAAAATAGTGGATTTTTAAGCCCTTGAAAGAGGCGATGGCCTAATCGCTTATCCGGGTCGAGACGTCCCCATTCAAGAAGTGGTCGGTGGTTGGGGAGAGTTCTTGGGCAAGTCAGCATTGTGTAAGACAACTGCGAGAAAGCATTCTGTGAGACAGTATTGTGCAAGATAGCATTTACAAGACAACATACACTCAAAGTGCCTCGCTGCGCACAGGAGTATGAAAGGCTACTTACAAACTGTTGGGGTGGGGGAAGGGGGATGGAGGAAGGGGGGTGACCTATGAAAGGTAATCTCCGTAGCTTTGAATCATCGCCCGTAGTTCCACCTCATAATGTTTCTTTAGAATGTGCTGACCATTCGCCTGTTTTATTCCTTTTCAAGATGAAGTCAAAGATTCTCGGGATGGGCAAAGCAAAACTTCTTTGACAGAGTTCCTACTGGTAGGCGTCGGAATATTTTTCGGTCTGCTGACCGCTGCTATCGTTTATCGACAATGGAAGAGGAGCAGAAAACATCGGAAACGCAAGTGTTGAGTTTACCTCTTTCCTTGCACCGTTGGTGTACTTTTATCATACTTGAATTTCGTTTGAGACTGTTTATGCGTTGATGTCGTCAGTACACAAACCAAAACATCCCAAGTTTGACCAAAAAGCCAAATAATGGGAGAGGATATGAATAATAACATAACTGCACATGGAGCGCATTATCTGATTGGTCGCTCAGCTTTCCAAGACCGTGTTTTATCAGGCTATTAAGTTCTGTTATGATGACAAAAGTAAGAAAAAATAAATCTTGTCGTAAGTAAGCTTTCCTGCAGTTAAAGCGAAGGGAAGATAAAAAGTTTCCACTCTCAAATTTCCGCCAAGAAAAAAAAATTACATCTCACCGAAACGGTTGATAAAATTGCAACTGAAGGTCGAGCCGTAGATTTCGAACTTTGCCGCGCAGTAAAAGAGGAAATAGCCGTTACAGAAACGGTAAAGTTCTCTTTTCCATTGCTTCAAGGAACTGGTAGCAGTTAATGAATTAAAAGATCATTTAATTCTTTTATTTTGTTGGAAGTCTTTCAGTGTTTACAAGGAATCGAAAACAACAAAGCAAGAATAAGCTACACAGCTTCATAAGTTCTTGACATTTCCGTTTACTACACACGATTTAAGCAAGTAATATAAAATTCGTTGACTTACGTATGTTTTGCTGCTTCTCTTAATGTGGAAAACGTCTTACTGAAAGCTCTTATTTACGCAAAGATGATGAAAACAGAGAAAATATTCGAATGTGGATGGCGACGTTTCGACTTCATTCGGCAAGTATTTTTCGGGATTGACGCCGACTGGGTACACGTCACCCTTCAGAAAGTTCTTCTCAGCTCTGATTGGCTAGAACTCCAAAGCTGATGATCCACATAAGTTGTCAGCCTAAAATCGTCAACTAGGTCGGTAAAATAGGAATCCCAGAAGCACGGATGCTGACTATCAAGAAGCACAATCAATCAGATACGCCAGTCACAGATGTAGAATATTAGGCAATCACAGCTGAGCAAAAAAAGGTTTCTAAGGTTACCTTAACAATACCTAAAGAAGCCTCGCAGTATGCAGTCAAAACTTCGCGATTCACATTGGAAGTGACTATATTGTGAGACAAACGATTATAATTCCTAAAAAATTGCGTGTTTCTTGCCTGAGATTTATAAAGTGGGATGTTAGAAGAACATTGAAGAAGAAGAAGAACGTTGAATGGTTAATAAATCACCCATCTCACAACTACTGATTTATAAGGTTTTTCTCGTGTTCTCCCAACAACCTGCGTGACTTCATTATCATGTTAAACCCAGAGGACCGTACCAAATACTTATCATCTTGTTATGCGTTCCCTCTTCAGATAACACTAAATCGAAGGACTTTCAGTACGACGTATTTATCAGCTTCAGTACCCTGGACTACAATTGGGTGAGAGACAACCTTACACCTGTTTTGGAGAGCAAGCGAATCAATTACTGTATTCACAGTCGGGACTTCATTGTTGGAAAGGCTATAATCGAGAACATTGCAGACAGTATCTATAATAGCAGAAAGGTACTAGCGGTCATTTCACGAAATTATCTTGACAGCAACTTCTGCCGTGAAGAATTGGAAATTGCGATGCACCGTTCTGCTGAAATGGCTGATTCATCTCTCCTGCTAATTCGACTCGATGGTGTTGATACGAAAAACCTTCCCAAGACACTGAGGAGGAGGACGTTCTTGGATTACTCGAGCAACATGGAAAGAGTTGACTGGGAGGAAAGACTATTAAAGCAAATTCAGTTCGATGCCAGGGGCCTTCATATGAATGGGAAATCAAATTTTTCAACAGATACGGTCCAACTTATCAGCCATCTCTAACGTGATATGTGCATCCATTTTTTTCCCTGAGCAAAGTAGTATTTAGTCAAAATATACATCAAGATTTTCATGCTGTAACAAGTAGTTCTGCTTGTATTCACATGGTACTTACAGTACTGTGCAAAAGTAATGCAAACAATATCGCCGAATATCGCGATTATCGCGATATATCGGCGATATTTAAGCGATATTTTAGTAGCAACGATATATCCGCAATACATTGCAGGGCTATTGTTTTAACAGCCGCGATATATCGCCGATGTATCGTTGAGCTCCTAGCGATATGTCGTTTGAGCTTAGAGATAAATCGCTGCAGCTCAAGAATATATCGTTTTCGTCTCCCTGATCTATCGTTTACACCTCCCTAACCCATCTCGTTTACACGACACATCGTTACAACTTAGCGATCGACATATCGTTACAGCTTAGCGATCGATGTTTGCGCTGCACGGTGAATGTTTATCGGACTGACACTTCCTGTATCGCAAATATAGTTAGTGATACTATTCGAAAGTCTGTTTTCTGACGGCAGAGTAACGTGTTCACACAATCTACTTTTCCCGTCTTTTTAATATTTCCAACATCAGAGAAATTGAACTCTTAAATGTTACACAATTTACTTTCACATAAACTTCTGGGCAAAATAAACACAAACAAGTCCTGCCGGACAGCAATGTACAAAGTCCTTGCAACAAACAGTATTTTGTAAAGGACAACAACCGAACCTTTTAGGGTTTCTCCATGTACAAAATGTTTGACCAATAGAGCATCTCTTTTTGCAATCGTGAAAAATTCTCCCCGTACCGTTCAGTGGTGCAATGCCCTGCAATACAGATGCACGTGGTGATCAACTCATTAAAAATAAGGTCTCCTTATTATGTACTTGACAAAACATCCAGTTTCTGATTTGTTGATGAGGAATGTCTATATTTAAATAGCTCGTTAAGTACCATACGAAATTTGAAAATTCCTCCCTTCTTCCATGAGGCTTTCGCACATGAATAATGAAAAACAATAAACCAGATTTGCCTGTTACAATTATTCTATGATATGACCAATCTAAAGAAAACACAAGTATATTTCGACCCGTTAAAGAGTTTTCCGAAGAATGTGGATTGTGCCAATATAATGGAGGGTACTGAATACGGGATTTGGCACTATATTTTGCCTGAGGCGGTGGAGGAGTTTGGGGGAAATCACATGGCTTTCAGGTGGAACAGAGGGGGGATCGGTCGTCGCCAACAGAGTATAAATAGGGGACTATAGAAAATTGACTGCCCCCTCCCCCAATTGACTGCCGATGAGGGTGGGAGAGATACAGAGTGTTATGGAGGAATTAGGTATCTTTTATCGTGACATGGCCAAAATCCTCCGATCCCCCCTTCCCCCCCCCCCCCCCCCCGTGATGAATAATGACCAACCCCTAATAAACCACCAAGTCTAATATGGAAGGGGTGGGGGCCTCAGATCCCTCGGAACCCTTCCCTGGATCAGCCACTGTGAATCGGTAAAACCTAACAGCAGTCGAAAATTAATAGTTCGAAAATGTAAACATACTAAGGTCGATGTTTGTAGCATCTCGAGGTTGACCAGTGTCCTCTTTTTAAATTTGCCAGTATATTAGAAATCTACCAAAGACAGGGATAGTAATGCTAGAGGTGAAATAGCGGGCCACTTCATCTGCACAATAATGAAAACATTTTCAAGTTTTACAATGTCCAATTTAATCTTAAGAAAGAAAGAAAAAAAAAAATATATATATATATATGCATAACTTGACATACATACATAACATAACATAACATGACTCTCGTAGACGTGGAAACCTCGATACTCCCTCGAGTTTGAACAACCAATTGAGACAAATAGGGAGACACACGCAACTACAGCGAGTGTTCCGTCTCCGGCCTCTCCCTGCGTGAGCACATTCGGGGCCTCTCTATTTTTTTAGTACTTATCACTCTCTATTTTTTTTTAATACTCATTACTCTTCTTGTTAACAACTTATCGCCCTACCTATCTTATCTTACTTTTTATTTCCCATTTATCAAATTATTTATTGATTAAAAAGATCGCTGAGGAAACAATTAGAAAGTGAAGTACTTTCCAAAAATGAATATGTTCTTCTCTACGTGCCACCTATTGCATGCTTTACAATACCAAGAGCACGGTTATATCATATCCAGGTTACGGTGCAATCTCTAATATATCCACTAATCTCTCCATTTTGAAAGCTATAACACCTATCTCCTGCAATACGAGCTGGTGAGAACACTTGAGACTGCTCATGACAATAAGGTGACTTGGCGCATAAATCATTGATTCATTTGGAAACTTAAATATTTTCTTTATTAAGCTTTTCAAATATTCCCCTCTAACTTATGTCTATTATTTTGGGATTTCCACCTTTACGTGCTCCAGCCGTTTCTTGCCTGAGCACGTTCGAGGGCTCTATATTTTAATTTTTTTATCAGTCTAATTTAAAATTTACCGGGCCGGGTTGTTCAAAGCTAGGTTAACATAACCCAGGGATACTGTGAAATTTGATTTCAGAAGGCTTTCAAAGAAAATTCAATTCAATTATTTTTGTCTACTGTTTGATTACTGGATGCTCTAAAAAGAACAGAGAAGATTATCTGAAAAAGGCTTTTGAATGGGGAAATAAAGAAACCTGGATTAAATTTAACCCTGGGTTAGCGCTAATCAGTCTTTGAACAAATGGACCCTTGTCTTTACTGACGATTAATTCCTCGTTCATCTACTGAATTATTTATTGATAGAAAAGATGTTCAGTGACAAATAAATCGCTGAGAAGAATTCGGAAAGTGAAACACATTCCCAATTGCTTCTTTTGAGATATATATCATGTAACAAGAACAGTCAACTGCAAGCCGGTTAGAACATGTTTGACCGCTCATAGCAAGGTGGTGGCTTGGTGCATATGTCATTGATTCATTTGGAGACCTAAATATTTTCTTTGCTAAGTTCTTCTTTAGAGATTGTCTTGATCAAGTTGTTATACTAAAGAAGTCTTTCTCAGAAATTTATCATATCCAAGTTATCGTACAATATCTAATATATTTATCGTGTATTATCTAATATATCCACTAATCTCTGCGGTTTGATAGTTTTAAGCGTGATTATCTACCGCAGTAAGTTTGATCACAAATTGTAAAATTAAGCGCTGTTTTTTTAAGAGACTTCCGGATTATTTTGGAATTTTTTTTGGTCTCATGTTCTTCCCCACGTGCTACAGCCGCTCCCGGCTTCAGTGACAAAACAAATTGCTGAGAAAGAAAAACGGAAAGTGAAGCACTTTCCAAATATTCTAAAAGTTGTGACCTGACGTACGGCTGAAATCTATTTCAGAATGATATGAAAGACTGGTTTGTACAGAACCCTAAACTCAACAGCCGACAAAGAACACTTGATCAGCACACGGATACGCTCGCACTCATAAGAGAATAAAAATGTGACCAGGGAGATGATTGATGGAACAAAAAGGAATTTCATTTTCATTCGTCGTTGAAAAACTGTGTTGTGTTTCTATTGTCTTTCTGTGTAGCTCGCCCTTCCCTGCCTGGCCTCTTCCCTCTTCCTTTTGCTGATTGACGCAGTATACCTAAAAATAAAATAAATTTATAAATATACCTTCCATACCGACACCAATAGGTACATATTCAAGCGTGTTACACTTCACCTTCTCGACTTAATTAACTCCTAACAAATTGTGTCTGCTCTTTGCTCTCTAGCACGTGTCAGCGCCGACAGGCTAAACGGTTTCAAATGGCATGCTTTAATGTGATTGGATTACAGAAACAAACACCGACCCACTAAAAATATCGAGTCTTTTTTCTTGTAAAGTGTTTTGGCTTCAGTTCTGATCTTTGAAGAGTTTATTCTCAGCTGATATTTGGCCAATTTTGGTGAAATTTGGAGATATTGTCGGAAATATAATTAAAATCTTTGCTCAAAAGCGCCACTTTGAAACAGGTATAACTTGCTAATAATTTTAGGCTTACCAAGGTTCAAAATGCAACATTCTACTGGATCAAATTCCTAAAGTGTAAGAAATAAAAACAGGCTCAGAATTACGCCAGCATTACGCTTGATGCTCTAATTATAGCATTATGCCGAAAATTACGATGGCATAATGTATCTGACCCTTGTCATATCCAATTGAGATCAATACTAAAATCAAGTTGCCATCACTCATGTGCACGTGCAACGGAAATGATATAATTTGCTATGCTCTGCCAAACAAAGTGTCAACTGCCTGCATGCAATGCAACGTATATTCCAAATAGAAGTTTTTTTCTACGAAAATGTGTTATTCTCTTCTTTCCTTGCAATGACCCATTCACAAATGGAAATGAATATTTGATGCACAGGTAGCAGACAATATCTAAGTTATTTTTAAAGACATCGCGTGCAGAGACGGCTATGACAGGGCGCGCGTGGCAATCGATGAAAAGGGAGGTGTTTCCTTATCTTGAAAGATTTTCAGCGATGCAAGGTTAAAGGTGCTTTAGCTATCACGTGTAAAGTTTGCCTGCCCAACGTACCTTTTTTTTTCTCTTTGTCTTCTTATCCTGTGATAAGCCGGTGATTTTCCTATCCTTGCATTCTCCAAAGCGTTTCAACCATAAAATGGCAGCTTCTTGTGATCTTTGGACAACAGGCGTCGTCCAGACAAGTGAAGTCTGTCTTGCATTAACCGGTGGTAACTGAAAACCATGGAGATCCATGCACAGTTCCTGACAACAGCAATTTCTTTTACTTTTAGAGGAAAGTTATAGCCTTCGTTTCACCAACGGAAGGGAAGCTGCGTAGCACACAAGTGTCATCCTGTGATTCTTGTGTAAAAAAACAGGAAGCTGCCAGTCAACACTGACGAGGAGAGGTAAGAATTCGAAAACGTCTTTCTTAGTTTATCCGATTAATACTTCAAAGCATCTTAACTACATTAGCTTAACAGATTAACAAGCTTAGATTCTGAGTAAACACAATCGTAATGAGCATTTAACATTAATTATTTCATTAAATAAAAAGCAAAAAGGTTAAAGTTAACGGCTCAAATCACTATCAAACTTGCTTCTTCCTTAGAGGGTACAAGGGCGACAGTCGGTCCAAAGGACATCTCTTCCAGATATACATCTCTAATTTATCAGTTATTTGTTTTCGTGGGAGTTGGAAAACTCCCAATCATTCGATTTAAGCTCGAAGAAAGGTAAACAAAAGTACTCACATTGCTGAGTTTCCTCCTTTGTTGCGATGAAGCAGCTCTCGAGGGTAGAAAAACCCAGAGTTATACGAAAGGTAGGTCTTTCAGCTATCGTTGGAGAGAAAGCTGGAAAAACTTATTCTGCATGCTGATTAATTGACTGCGAAGTGATGGCAAACATGTAACAAATCATCGGATTAGCCAGAAATAGCACAACCACAAGCTAATGTTTTGGAACGATCAATCTGAAAATGTGCGCCTGTTTGGGAAACTAAGGAACATGCCATCAGACGAAAGAGCTGAAATGATGTCTTAATGTTCAAGTAGAGTTAGGTCACAATCGCAGGAACAATCAGAATCAGCCGGTGAAACTCGTTTAAAGGCATGGATAGGGCAACTTCACCAGTATTTATTTGTTTCAGTATCAGTCTAACTGATACTCACTGTCCCTTTGAAAATTTCTCAAGGTATAAGAGTAGCACTTGTATGTGTCACGGAATCTCAACCTCTACTGCTGAGCTATATTCATAGAAATATAAACCACACCCATGCAGATTTTAAGAATCGTTTAACAGTAGCTATAATTTTAGCGTTCGTTGGAGCAGCCAGCTTTCGGTTTCATTCCCTCCCATGTCGTGCTAGACTATAAAAAAAAGTGAAAGAAATATAATTGTGCTGGTGATAAAATTTTGGACGAAGTAGGTATCTCCCATTCAGAGAGGGTCTCTTAGTGGGGAACCAATTTAGGGATCTAAGATATGAACAAGATTAATGCTCTCCACCTGAGAGGATAATGAGCGAGATATATTATGACGCCGGGCCATGTAAGGATTCAGTCTCAATTCGGATAAGTATCGTCCTTGTTTATACCGCACCTCCATTAATCAGACATGTCGAGCAAATGAGACCAAAACGTTGAGACAAGGAACGACATGATTCTAGCAAACCAGTCATGCTGATTGCTGTATTCCTTAATTTTCGTGCAGTATTAGAAGGAACATAATGGCATAGAGGCCAAAATATAATAGATCACCAAAAAGGGACTTGATGAAGATAACGAAATAGTCGAGAAAATTGAGAGTGACAGTTAACAATCGAACTGAAATTGTGAGGCATAAGAGAAAATTTTCCACATGGGAATTCTCCTTGAGCTGAACCGCGGACAGCCAATTCTGGGTTGGAATGCACACCTAAATGGATATTGACAGAAATATGTTCAACTATTATTTA
This sequence comes from Pocillopora damicornis, assembly GCF_964200805.1. Lineage (NCBI taxonomy): Eukaryota > Metazoa > Cnidaria > Anthozoa > Scleractinia > Pocilloporidae > Pocillopora > Pocillopora damicornis. The sequence continues at coordinate 16,629,442 of NC_142678.1, forward strand.
CAGTTGACGACAGCATCAAGCATGCACTTGAAATCACCAATTGCCCTTGAAATTATTCGCACATATCTACAAATTTCTCTAGTGGTTAAAATGAGTATACTCTTGTACTGAAGGGCTGTATAACACACTAAAACCAAACACAAGCACACAAAGTGCACACTATTTTACTGCAGGCACAAGAAAATGCGCTGCCATTTCCAATCTTAAGCGGAACCAGAAACGGAGCAAGGACCTTTTTAAATTGCAAAATCTAATAGCCTCATACATTTTAAACAATAACTGAACAAGGAATAAGTTTGGCTGTTATCAATTGGAAACAACTATGTCCAAAGGACACAGTGGATTTAAACAACGGTATCTTGATGGAAACAAAGTAGTCGTGCAACTGAATGTAGATCCTTTCCACCGAAAAAAGAGTTGGCCTTCTTTTATAAAGCGATCAATCAAAGAGCAAATTAGTATGGCGTTATGTTGCGTCGTGGACCAAATTTGTAACGAAATGTGATTTGCAAAACCTGACTTGTGATAAACTTTTGGACCCTCTTAAAGCTAGCGGTTCGTTAACAGTTCACTTGCACTGTTTCTGCATTTCGTCGATTCAAACCCCTTTTCAAATTGGCATCATCGCTTGGAGAGAAGCCTATTTACCATTGTATCAGTCCAAGAATTATAAATAGAGATATTAACAGAGAAGTTGTAGCGAGTAAAATGATACAAAAGATAACTTCATGATCATTCTTCGATCAAAGTACAAACTCAGCGTGCGCTTATAAAGCGTGATATGCTCATGGACAAAATGTGACGATAGCTCTCGACCAATCAGCGCCCGAGAAATTCTACGGATATTGCAAAAATTCGGCTCAGAGGGATAAAAATAAACTTACGTTTCTACTGTTTACGAAGGTTGGTTATCGTTGATAAACATACTTTGAAAGTCATCTTTCATTCCAAAAACAGAACCTAAGATTTCAAAGTTCCATTTAATTATAAATCCGTAATCGACTGGTACCTCAATTAACACCATTTTGGACGTTTCTACTCGTTTGCTTTGAGATCTGAAAACCTTCTTTTAGTATAAAAGAAAACCCTCTAGGAAGGATTGAAAGGTCTGTATGTTGCGTGAACAAGTCGTTGACAGCTAAGAACTAAAAATATAATGACGAAAATGATACAGTGCGTAAAATAAAACAGTTTCAAGAAATGTGAAAGTCGGTTTTTCTTGTGTCAGAGACTCGATAAATTTGCCATTCTAGATTTTTAAAGTGATGCTCCCTGGAGATATGTGAATCAGGGTTTTCGTTAATTCTAACTAAGGAAGCGTTATTAATTTATATATCTGTCTTTGCATATCCCTCGCTTTGCTAAAAGTTCCTATTTAACCTACTAAGGAAGCAAAGCTGACTTTGTTCCATAGCTATGCAGAATGATCACTATTTTGCCACTCTCTTAATGGCGCGCATAAATTCCAAGTTTTACCGAGCTAAGTCAAAAGAGCTGTATCTTAGTATGTGTCACTTTTGTAAGATCATCAGTAATAATCCAAGACAAAGCTATCCTTCCTCGGTTATTTTCAATCAGCTGCGTTGGATTTTTGTTTGTTTTTACTTTTTCATTTTCTATTTATCTGAGCGAGTCATTGTTGTCCCCGAGCCCTTAAACTCGTGATCTTTTCCTCTTACAGGTTTATTTCGTGCTCTTCTTCATAGCTGTAAATGGAAACCCGAGGACGAAGAAATGCCTTATTCAATCTTATTACCGGGCAAAGAATGGCAGTGGACTTAAAGGGACCGGAAATCTTCTAAGAGTTGGTTTCCCATTTGGCTCTAACTCAAACCGGCCTAGTCAAGTGTCTATTACTGGCTCCTGTAGTGATTCTCCAGCCGAAATCGGTCAGTGCACTAAGAAAAATCATCAAACACGTTGATGAGAGAAGATTCTTAAATTTTGAATTCGTTGAATGATGCATACATATTACCCTGTTTTAGTAAACTTCAGATTCACGAAGAAACTTTTTAAATACATGTTTCGACATGACTCATGCCATCATCAATTTCATATCATGCGTTGAACCGTTGACTTTGTTTCTACACGTTACAAGTTGAATCGAATATAATATTTGAAACTAGTACCGTCACACGTTACATGTGGTAAACAATAGCGCGCAAACATAACACTTGGAAAGTAAATCTGTGCGAACAAAAAATTCTGTTCTTACTGTAATTCAGTAGCCAATAATTTTGACGTAAACTTACGCATAAAAGAAGTCCATGTATCCAGACAATTGGAACACGGCCACGAAGCCGAACTTTTAAACACCAGAGAAAACAAGGTTCAGAATATCTTTTGAAAGAGATTTTATCTAAAAAAAAAAAAAGCCTGAAAGAAGCTTGTTTTGAAAATGATCTTCCAAATCTTGATCATTCAAAACCATCTTATCTAAAACCGGATGATGATGGTTGCTTTTGTCATCCAACAAATGACCTTGTAAATACTGAAGTAACTTTATTACTTTGAGCGGTGGAAATTTCCCACTCACATCTCGCTTAGACTTGACATTGTCTCAGTTTTTCATGATCTCATTGTTCCTTACAGAATTTCAGCTGATACTCGCGAACAGAAATGGAACTCTAGTCATCACCTTACGTTTGAATGCAAACACTGATTATGTGTTAGCAGTAAGAAATCAGGCGTTGGTAATTGAGGTAAAAAGTTTACTTTGTAGCGCGCATGCAGATGTCATACAGGCCATTTTGGTTATAATAATAACAAATGCTTTACTAAAACTGAAAAAACCGTTCAGCGAATTCATCATAGAAAACGCTAGTATAAACCGGTGATCAGTGCATAAAAATACTATTAAAAATACAATTCACCATCGATACAGGTTAAGATTAAATTAAAAATTTACAAAAAATATTTACAGTGACAAAAAACTTATAAACTACATTTTTGTTGTGCCTTATCTGATTCTATTAAAAGTTTAAAAGTTTTAATTTTAAAAATTCTTAGCGTTTCACAAGCACGCAGTTCTTTGGGGAGGTCACTCCACTCCTTTGCAGCGGCCTACTCGAATGTTGACTGGCTCATAGCTGTTTTGTATCTTGCGTTATCACGGCATATCATCTACAAATATGTGGCCTTGGTACAAACTGCTCCTTGCAATAAATAAGCACTGATGACCTTGTGAGTCAACTTCCATCTGGAGTTTAGGTTAGAAAAAAAAAATTTCTAACTAAAAGCAAAAACGATGTGTAGTCTCAAGACTTCGATGCCAAACGAGGATGCATATTAAAAAAATTCTCATTGAAAAAATTTAAAACTTTTCCATAACACTCTCAGATTAGACAAGTATGTCAATTCTGCCACCATTTGTAGGGTAATTCTAGGATATGAGGTAAACAAATTAGAAAAAAAATATTCTGATAAAATTCCGAATACCCAGTAACACCCAACAAACTGATCAGTTGGGAAAACATAGCTCTCACACCTTAAAGAGTGAAACCAGTACGTAGATTCATTTTTGTTTTCTTTTCTGTTCACAGCACCTTAACAAAACTGGCCATGACCACGAATTCGTTTACAGCTGTGTCTCAAAAGAGGATTGTGAGATTTTTACTCTAAAGAGCTTCAAGTCTCCTTCTTATGTCAAGACCGATGAGAATGGAAACCCATTAGTTGGTAGTAATCCTTTGGACGTCACAGCATGGTTCCAGATGCTAGATAATAATATTTGTACCCCAAGACTGAAGGACACATAGCGGCACAGTATGTTGATGCACATGGCCCTTCCATGGTGTATTTATTAGCAAATACACAGTGCCTGTAATCTTCGCCTCTATCAGCTTAAGGATTAAAGAAGCAAATAAAGTATTTTTTGTAGAAAATTACGTTCATGATTGGAAACGATCTCTTAACACTCTCCTCGGAAATTGTTGGAGATTGTTTGAGAAGATCTGTCCCTGATAACCCCACATTCGATATTGTTCCATCCACATTTACAAAGGAAGAGTGTCAAGCAAGAACACTCTAAAGGAATCTCCCACTTTTGAAACAAATTGTCGATGATCCATCAAAAATGACCTTTTAGTTAAAAACATTTTCGCATAAATGAGAATTACGAGCTGGGTGTTGAAAAAATCGAAACAGATATAAGTTTCTTTAACACTAGAATTTTGTGCTCGTCAGTTAAACAGAAACTTGTTCTTTTGAAGAGAGGGTTAACCATCAGAAAACATCATCAGCGGTGAGATAACAAAACATAACGGATTTTCTTCTAAATCTTAAAATAATAGTTTAATTGGTTCCTTGTCCAGGTATACAGGGCGAATATGTTCTGCATACGTGTTACTGAACGTACATGAACGACCTTCGTAAGAGACACAACAGAGGCATTGGCACAAGTGTGATTTCCATACCAATGTTTGCGCTCTCATACTTATATTTTTTAGGTAACCTAAGTAAAATGGTAGTCCCAGTCTCTATCATCAGAGAGTTGACGTATTCACAACAACTAAATACGAGTGTAACATGTATCGAAGAAAAAAGAAAATGCATCTCAAATAACCATTAGTTCTCTACTACAAACATGTCTTTCACTAGAGATTGAAATTTCGATTAATTAAGTCTTCCTTAAAGTCTCTCTACAACCATCATCCTCGTACTGCTCGGGCTTAAAAACCAAACATATTTGTTTTGATAAATCATTTTATTAGAGAAAAAAAAAAGAACACTCCATTCTCAAACCGCTATAAACTAATAAAAGCAACAGGATCGCTCAAACGCAACTTGTCTACAGGTACTTAGCGACGGCAACATGGTGGCGGACAGGATCGAATGCATGTGTGGGTGCACACAGCTGGGCAAGGGCTTGGCATGGGGGGAGGAGCCGGTTGTCCTGCAGCACCAGGAAGTCCAGGAGGTCCTATAATGGCAGAGGGAACCACATCAGTTAGCAGTTAAATTACAGAGGTTGTATCTTTCTTAACTTTCATGAAATTATTGCAAACGAGTAAGTGGTTGTACAATGGCCAATTGCAAAGTTAAAATTGCCCATCCCGAGCAAATGATGCCACTTCATCACCACCCTGTCTCAAATAACTTTGTATAACGGGTCGGTACTGTGCTCTTGAAACCTAGTAGCTCCTTCAAACCTTTGAACTTACATTTGTAAAGGAGGAGATACGAGTGGTGGGGAAATGAGATATATTGTGCATGCTTTTCCGATGGGTTTTTAAAAGGCGATTGCTGTTTCAGCCCAAAAATCTACAGCTTACCGGGTGGTCCAGCATCTCCGGGAGGACCTTGGTTTCCGGGAGCTCCTGGGGGTCCCATGGGTCCGTCACGTCCGGGTGGACCTGAGAGTATAAAGGTAATTTGTCAAAATTATAGAATGGGCATACATTGTTTAAATAATTCTTAAAGAGATAATGGACTTTTTCGGGGATCAGACAGCAAGATCAGACAGCAAAATCAGACAGCAAGATCAGACAGCAACCTGGTGCAACCTTATCTTGCAGAAATGTTGAATTGACCTTAAGTGTTATATAAACAGCAGAAATACATTTTAATCACATAATGAGCAGCTACGTACATTTTTTGAAACAAAAGAAATATTTTTTGCATTCTTCTTTGCGTTAGAATTCCACAGGACAGACATGGGCACTAATATGGCTGCTATTCTACTGTTAAGGTAACCACTATGTCCGCCGAACTGCCATGTGAAAACGGTGTTCCACCATAATCTGACTTACTGAAAACGATAGGATCTTAGGAACAGATATTTCTGGCAAATTACTGAACTTACCCGCTGGAGCTCCAGGAAGCCCTGGTAGACCAACTGGGCCAGGAAGACCGACGGGTCCTGGCGGTCCTTTTGGTCCGTCAGGTCCTGGAGGTCCCTGCATTCCCATGGGTCCGTCCATTCCTGGCGGACCAGGAGGTGGTGGGGGTGGCGGAGGTGGTGGCGGTGGGGGCGGTGGTGGTGGTGGTGGAGGGGCGGGTGAACAACATGTTACTTGACAAGCAGGAGCACATGAAGAAGGGCATCCTGGTGGACACGGATTAGGACTTCTTTTGTAGTGCCGTAGGCGGTCTGTGATAGATCAAAAGTAAGAGATGCAAGTTTGTAAAGGAGAGACCCCAACCACAAAGAAATAATTCAAGGATTTTTTGACATCATTACATACATTACAACCGATCTCGCAAAGAGGTCTCAGGACGTCCACCACATAAATTTGAAGTTTTAGAGATCCAACTTAACTCGTATTATATAAATCTGCAGAAAAGCGATGGTAATAACAGCAAACCATTTTTTTGGATATATTGCCAAAATCTTTGAAGTTAAACCCCAATTCTAAGGATGAACATTTTCCAAGTTGGTACCAGCAGATCGCTGACGAATATCGGTTGGGAAAATAAAGATAGAGTCCGATGATCATTTTCATTTTCTGAAACTACCATAACATAGAAAACTAACAGGTTTCACTTGAAAATCTAGCTTTTCCGAGATCGTATATTCATTTCTTTTTCTTGTTTTTCACCTTTCTTGAGACCGTGATGACAAAACGCTCTTCTCGGAAAACATTTAGTAGTGGTGGTCAACTTTGAAGGATACGTTTCAAATGATCGAAGGTTTCAAGCGTCTTGTTAAATATTTACGAGCACGAGACAAAGAATCTATGAACTCCAAGGGGGAAGGGGGGTCGATTCCCTCACCAAGTCAGTCGCAGAGAGCTCGATTGTGAGAAGCTGGGTTATGTTCTAGAAATAAATTAGATAGAGCAAATCTTACCGAGTGTTGACGCTGATGCGATAGAAGTTATAAAGAGGACGGAACCCAGCACCATAAGTAAACCCATCTGTTGTGTGAAAAAGAGAGAGCATTGGCATATTAATCTCAGATTTTAACAACCAACTTATTTTAGGCAATATCCAATATTCAGCACAGTACTTTTCAATTAAATGCTTATTATTATCATGCTTTTAAAACTAAGGAAAAGGATGTGAAGGCTGAGGGTGTCCACCTGTAGGAAGATAGTTTTAAAGAATTAATTCCTTAGTTATTGAAAACGGTTCATAACACGGAAAAAAATGATTCAGAATTTAATAAAACTTGTAGTGACAGAACCGAAGACATTCAAAGATTTTAAATGAAAGCATGTCATGAAAAAGCTGAGTAAGAAATTATCAAATATGTGCATCGTAAATTAGGATTCATGTACAAACTTTTTCGATCGTTATTGTGAAAAATAGATTACACAAATGAAATATGAAATAAATTTTCCGAGGTTCAATGGAAGTTCATAATATTAAAAAGCGAAAAAGCTATTGTTTTGGTGACGTTATTATCCAGACTTTCTGTGCAATAAGGGATTTATTTCGATCAACTGCGTTTCTGATTTTGAAGGTGACCTAGATATATTTATTCAAATTCTTCATCTGTGGAAAGAAACTGAATGGTCTTTTTCTTTTTTTTGCGTCCTAGTGTGAAGTGATCATATTATTTTCAAATTGGGCAAGGAGACTAATTTATGCTATACCTGAAATTAATAAAATCAACGGAAAACATTGTCGAATATTTATACAACCAATAGATCTTAATTTAGATTACCCCTAGAATAACTATGGGACATCGTATGGTTATTTTGACTTAGTTAATGTGAACTGAACTAGCGGAAATTCCTTATTACTGCAAATACGAAACACGTTGCGTTTAAATCAAAACACGCACTCTCTATTTAGGTAGGAATTTACAAATAAAGTAAATGGAAAGACAAAAATATTTAAGAAAACTAATTAAAATAGAAATAAACAATTCTTCATAAGATTGAAAACGTCAAAAGAACAACTGAAAATTATTTTACAGGCGGAATGCCTTTATCCTTACCTTTGCAGATGCAAAGTCGTCGGCGAATGATGGTTCGCGTCTTTCAACTCCTGGCCCTTAAACGTCCCTACAACGCTGAATAATTGATCACTTTCATTCGGTTCATCTGGTCTCTTAACGCTTCAGAAGCTGTAGTCGGCTGGTAGAGCTTCAAAAGTGATCAACAATTCCACCACATTGTCTGATCGAACGTCGATTGAAGATGACGTTTGAGGCATTATCATTGCAAAAGCTTGTTCGTTGCTTTTGTTTACAACATGAACCTACGAAGCTGTACCCAAGCCACCATATACTGCGGCTTTCTAGGTTATATGACATTTTAACCGATATTACGTCATTCATAAAATGGTCGTGGTGAATCTATTGTCGAAAAAGCAGGTTACACCTCCAAGACATGACGGGCGTTGCTGGTGGTAGCTCGACAAGAACGAAATTCCTTTGACAAGAGGGGCAAAGATGTACGAAATAAATTGGACGCAGTTAACAAATGAAAAATATTTCGCAAAAGTAGCATGGAGTACCAGCATAAGGAGGGTAAAAACCAAAAACGAAAAAAATATCTGAATAACTCATATTAAAACATGATTTAAATTTTTGTCCTATGAATGTGACCCACACAGCGAGCAATATTTCAATTGGACCGTGAAGTCCTTTTCTTCTAAGGGGCTGGTACCTGTCTGAAGCCAACTTCTTGGGAAAAGCATTGCGGTCTTCTCTTGTTTTGGCTCGGAAAAATTCGATTCTTGATTTCAGTGATAAAATACGAATTGGTTCAAACGTAAATTATGAGTTGAGTCAAGTTGGTGAGTTGAAAATGAAGTTGAGTTTTCCACGACCTGTTTCAATAGATTTACAGACAAGAATGGTTGACATTCCAAGAGTAAAATCAACCATTGCTAGAAAAGGATAGAGCCTAGGTTCATTTGTGATTCTTCCAAATAAACAAGATCAGTCGAGCTTGAAACTTGAAAGCAAGCAGAAGAAGCATTATGAAAATAAAAATTGATAAATTTTGCGTTGCTTTTAGCGCTCTCAAATAGGTTTCAGGAAAGACCCGTCGTATAAAAATGTGTGACCAGATACTTTCACTAGGTGGCCACGTTTCCCCTATTTAATTGGTGAAAATTGGCAGGCTTTGTTTGTTAAATGAAGACAATAAATTTCACACATTCCTTAACGCCTCAGAGCTCCTTTGACGAAAATAGGCGAAACATGGATGACATAAGACTTTTTCCTTTTCTATAAAGCTCTAACTTCCACAGAGGAAATGACATGATAGTGCCGTTCACTACACACCACATACTTGGAGGTACGCCATAAAACTATGATATGTAAGTGTGTTATTTTTTGTTTTGTTTTGAAAATTACTATGAGGCAAATTTCTAAATAATATAGTTTATCGGAATTCACGGCTGCTGAAGAAAGTAATTTTAAATGAAAAACCAACTAGGTTTGAGCAGGTGGAAAAGAAGTTCATTGTTTCTCATTTTACCGCCGCGAAGAGTTTCTGTTAAGTTCCCAGAGCAATCTCCATCAGGCAAAATTTACAGTGGAAAGGAGACTCTCCAATTTTGACCAAACTGACAAAAAACTTAAAAAATTCACATTGAAATCAGGTAAGACCAATTTCGTGAGTTCAAATTGGGTTTCTTTAAATTTAACATAAAGAACGATTTCACAGCTCGCTAAATTTCCAATAATATTTAGGCTGGTCTTCCATGCAAGATCAAAATTATTTTTCTTTAAAATAGCATGAGTCATACCATACAATGCAAAAATTTTAATTTGATTTCTTTTTGACAATACAAATAAAATAGAAAATTTCAATGAATGTATATTATGAAACTTTTCTAATGTCTAATGAGGCATCATCGGTTATGCATCAAATAAAAAACAGTTTCTGATACACAAAAAAGTACTGTGGTCATATTGTCGATTTAGATTTGCTAACTGGACATTTTGTAAGGTTCACATTGATGAGGAAGCAACGTCCGGCAGTCAACTGAGTAGAATAGTGAAATATCTACTTTAAAAATATATATATTGATAAAGAGAGGATCGCCGTTAACAATGACATAACTAACAACATTTTCCAGCATAGTGTATAGATAGTATGTCTATTCACTGCTTCGTCTTTTTGAAAATCACCTCTTTCATTTGCTCTAACATAGCAAAGGCATTCATTATAATTTTTCCGTCTTTGCTTGTCAAAAAAATTTGTTTACGTTTTTGTTATTTTCGTTGTACCATGTCATGAATGGTCCTCTTGCAGTGCAGTGGCAATTAAGGATTTTTTGACATGTCTTGTCATTGATGGGTACTTTATCGAAAGAATAACTTTATTTTTAAATCAAGACATTTGTTAAGTATTGCTTCACTTTGCTCTCTGTTGGCATTAACAAATTCGCCTCCTTCTCACAACCCTTCAGATTCAAATTTGACACCAATAGCGACTGGGTCACTCGTGATTTCCCCACTAAAAGGATTTTCCTCTTACATTGAGTCCCTGTTGGGTCGTCTGATAATAGCGACTGGTTCACTCGAAATTCCCCGGCTATAATTTAATTTGTTTTCTTACATTGAGTTCCTGTTGGGTCGTCTGATAACAGCGACTGGTTCACTCGCAATTTCCCGGCTATAATTTAATTTGTTTGCTTACACTGAGTCCCTATTAGGTCGTCTGATAATAGAGCATGGTTCACTCGTAATATCCCCGCTATAATTTAATTTGTTTGCTTACCTTGAGACCCTGTTGGGTCCTCTGATAATAGCGACTGTTTAACACGTAATTTCCCCGCTATAATTTAATTTGTTTGCTTACATTGAGTCCTTGTTGTGGTCGTCTGATAATAGCGACTGTTCAACTCGTAATTTCCCCGCTATAATTAATCTGTTTGCTTACATTGAGTCCTTGTTGTGGTCGTCTGATATGTATCTTGTTCTGTCTACTATTATTAGTCGGTTTTTGTTCCACGAAACTCAACTAAAACGCGCCCTAGGAGAGAGGGAATACTCTCAGTCTTATGATTGAGTTCATCATTTCCAGCCACGTTTTATTTCCTTCTAAAACTACCATAAAAACTGAAGGAATCTTCATGAATCCGACTGCACGTAAACATGCAGGAAATACTAACTTTTATACCACTACTCACCTGTACAGTTTAAGGTAGCACTTTCGCGAGAACGGATGCTGCTTATGAGGTGCGAGGCTGCCATTCAAATTATCCCGAAGAATACTCCCTTCACTTGAGCCGTTAACTAGAGGAAAAAGCAAACTATTTTCATTGACTTGGCGAATACTGTGGCGAAGTTATTAACCAACGCACGTGTAACTTTTCAAAGTATCAAAACCGCGACCAAAGAAAGCAAAGTTATCGAAAGATCAGTAATAAGTTGATGAGCTTTTCAAACCAAGGGAAAGCTGTCATCGGCACTCGACAACAAACATGTCAACTACTTGTCGAAAAAACTTCCCTCGAAATTGATAGGACATCGGGTCCCGATCTCTTTCCCTGATAGCAGGCTTTCAGATTTTTGGTTTTTTATTAAAATTATTCGTAGACATCCTAAACTTTAAATAAATCAGAACTATGTAATAGTATATCTAAAAAACAAATTTTCTTTATCAATAATAAGCCCTAAAATTAGCAATGTACGCGTTTTAATTGTTTTCAAAGTGATGAGTAAACAACTTCTGCCCTCATTAAATTCCCCCCTGATCTTCAGAAGCTGTCATCTGATCCCCGTGAATACCTGCTTTGAATGAGTTCCGGTGCTTTGGGCCTAAATCTTAGTGGCGCCTGGTTTTTGATGCAAACCAAAGAATTAACCAAAATAACTTGGCATTTCGGGTCCAGTTATATTCAGGTTATCGAGGTGTTTGAGTCTCAACTGATTTTAGTTATGCAAGAAGAGTTCATAGCCATGGACAGGATGTTCATATCTGTGAGGAATGCACTCTGTTTCCGGGGTATCGAGATAAAGGGGAGCTTTGATAATTCTACATCAATAAAGGCAACAGGGAGTTGCCAGAAAAACTTTGAATTTGTCAACAAAAAAGAACATTTCCCACCACTTTACATCTAGCACGTATTAAGAGTAGTCATTGAAATAATTTGAAAGAGAGTAACAATCTGGGGTTTAAGGTTGAAAAGAACTAGAACTTAAGTTGTGGTGCCAGAGGGCAAAGTCCTTTGGAAATCAGTTTGATATTAAGAGACAAAAGGGTACCATTTTTAACAGACAACTACCTTAAAAAGATAATTAGAGAGACAACTGTTCACAATGCCAACCAAAGCAAACAAAAATATCACTCAAAATGTAAAGACAAGACCATTTGGCACGGATTTTCTTTCCTAACTTTATAACTACCTTTACGATCCGAATACACTGAACGAAACGTAAAATAACATGCCATGTTGTGAGTCAGCTAAAGATGTGTGAACAGAAGACTGCTTCAAAACGTTATAGATATAACATGTTTAAGCCTTTCCCTTAAGGCAAACTGCTTGGAAGAGGTGTCCACTGAAACGAAATGAATCAGTGGTGCGGATAGCCTTTCGAACCATCCATCGTTTATCGTTTGTTTGCTGGCTCTTCGAGGTCTGGAGAGCTTCACTACACCACAGATCTAAATTGAGGAACCTTTCATGAAATAATAAGCAGATAGAGGCCTTCAAAAGTTTTAACAAACAGCAAGTGTCAAGTAAAATTACCAAACAGAGTCTGCAGCCGAACCTGCATGCACCAAGATGTGATGGTGACAAGTATTGTCAGAGGACATACTTAAACGACAACAATGATTTCACATCTCCAAAGAAAAAGAATCCTGATACTATTATTGTGTTTTGTCTAATATTGATAAATCGATTTTATGAAAGATAGGTAAATTAGGTACATCTTCAAATTATCCTCTCACCAAGCATCGGGAGCCATAACAAGGACAGAAATTATGAGAACCATTTGGCCATAGGGAAGGACAAGATGTGTTTGGTTGAATAGAAAATCAACTCCAAATCCAGTTCTTCGTTTTTTCATTCCGATCCTTTTTGGGGAGCAATTTAGTTGCCCCGGGAGGAGCAATGAGTGCACAAAATGTTTGTGTTTATGTGACTGTGACATTGGATTCAGCCATATCATATCCTGAGATCTGCTGCAAAAATTTACCATACCCTGCGAGAAAATTGTTCAAAATTCCAATGAGCTTGGAGAAAACGAAAACGTGTTAGGTAATGATTCATCTATGACGAGCAATATCACACAAAAGTATCATAACCTGGAGGCAAAAATTTCCACTCTCTTAAGGAAATTCACATGATTGCATATTTTACACGAAGGTTTTTATCTTGGAGTTTCGATAAACTATGGAGCTTCAAAGTTTGCCTGATTTTTCATTTGAGAATTATATAGTGCACATCGTTTCTCGATAACATAGCAAGACTATAGGTGGTTCTCTAATTCTGGTCAAAGAGAATTTCTTCCTCAAGGCACGATGCACATAGGACATCGTTTATTTGCACTTACACCGTACAAAACAAATAATAGACTCCAAACACATATATTTTCTGTAAAATTAGATTTTGACTTCTTCCATCTAAGGACCTAATTTTCTCCAGAGAGCTGCTTTCAATGAGAAAATAATTTGTTACTTTGGCCTTCTTAGGACGTCCGTTCTAAGGCAAATCAAATGAGTAGCTGCAGAGATGGCAATTTTATTTCATGCCTGTGTACTAGGTCTCCTGAAAAATCAGTCAACATGTACTACAATTCCTAGATTTTCCTAGATAATCGGAGGAACGTTTTGAAATTAAAGTAGCAAAAAATGCCAGTGATGGTAAACAATCCTGCATGTCTTAGAAGTATCCTCTGACCAAACACTTTTACTACTTATCTTAACCAAAAATGGGCCAGGGTTATTTTCAAGTAAAATTTTACGAAATTTTCATTTCAAATCAGATACACCATTGCTTTAGATAAAAATACTTTTCTTGCATCTCATAATTATGACCCTCGAGTAAAAGTAATGTTCCAAATCGATAAACGATCCCTACGTGTGCACAGAGCAGGACGTTGCATGAAATAAAATGAAGTGAAATAAGTAATAATAGAGGCAGGATGTAATTACGTTAAAAATATAACCACCACATGACAGCAATGGTGTTCTTACCGTATGTTCATTTCTGTTGAGTCACAAAGACATTATTTTCGCTTTAAGGTGGTTAAAACAGAGACGCATCTAAAAGCTACTTATTTTGGAAAAATGTTCCAGTTCAAGGAAAGTTTTTCGAGAATTTTAATTAGTTAAGTTCAACACCACCCCAAGGGGTATAGTTTGCTCTTTAAAGAAAATCATGTGGTCTAGACTGGTCCGTGCTCCACCACATTGCGAAAGAAAATCAGACCTTATAGATGGTCTCCTTTGTTTATCACCTAATATAGATGACAACTTCCCTCAACTGGCACTAGGAAGTCAAGTCAATCTGGTTAGCATTTAGTTCATCGGCATAAACACACGCCGGTTGCTCTCGCACATCAAGACCATAGAGAATTTGTAACATGTTAAAGAGTTTTACAAGGAGAGTGTTTCACACATTCATTATGCAATCGATTGGAAATTTTCGAAGAGAAACTGATAATACTTTGATGAGACCTCACTGGGAGGTTTCAGGTCGAGGAAAAAAAGGTTTGTGGGATTATGGGCATGCTGTTGAGGGAATAAGCTTGGTTAATTGCATCAACAAAGCCGATACAAACCTCAAGCCGACAACTAATCAGTTGTATCCCTTGTTTAAAAAAAAAAAAAAAAAGTCCAAAGTTCCACAAAAAGCTGATGCAATTAATTTGTAATAGGGGGTCTTGCTTCTTATATCAGTTAATCTCTGAACTTTGTACGACCCAAGAATGATTAACTACTGTGAGTGCTACTTGAGGGCACCCAATTAGTAAACAACCGGTTCAAATAAGATTACTGGCGCCTCACCTTCAAGGTTACGGAAATAACATCTCGAAATTCTTAATATGCTAAGCAACAGTTTTGTGAACCACGCAGGCAGTATGAAAGTTACAAAAAGTGAAACGAAAGGTAGACAAAACAGAAGTTCAAGTTTGGGAGAAATACAAAGGATATACAATTTAACATCTTGATTAAGACAACGTTCGTAAAATGTACAAAAACAATCCTCTTCAATACATTGCGGGTAGTTCATGTAATACGTGCGCACATCAAGTTTCAAAAAAAAAAACGTTTATATAAGAAACTCACAAAGATCGTTCCATCTCGTCTGCGCCTTAATGTCAACTTCTCAGAATTTCAGCGCGCCCTAAACTCTCACTGATGAAAGTTTGTATGCTGTTCGTGTAAAAACGCAAACTTAGAAAATCTGCTAACCTAGAAAATTAAGCAACGGAAAAAAATTTATACTAAGCTTCTTATCATTCAGTTTTCCTTTCCGTGAAATATTTGAGGTTATTAGTTTAACGAGTGACAAGTCAAAGTTGCAGAGACCGACGCATGATAATTGCCGGTAAGATGATAATGACCGCACGTAAAGCAAGTTCTTGATTTCTTACAAATAATATGAGAAATATATCGTATTTGACCCAAGAATGTCGAGTGGCGATTTGATACTCACGGTTGAAGCCCAACTAAAACATTATGAGTGTACACAAAATTACTCTAAGTGCTCGCCCGGAGCAGAGCCAACATTAGTTGTTTATGGACTTTGTGCAACAGACGTTGACGTAGTGGAAACGAAATGTAGAAATCATACGGTTGGCTCAGGCTGGTTTCTAACCTCATTTTAAATTCCTTTCATCATCTGATGTTATCTGTCAGCTGCGATTAGAAATAAACAAAATTAAAATTAAAAAACAAGTCGAACAAAACTTCACTGTATGCCAATTTAAAACATCGCCTTAAAACTGCTAACACTTGCATAATGACGTTCAGTTAAATGTTGAAAATCATGGAGAGAATTATGGAGAAAAGTCCATATACAATGACAACAAACAATACCTAACGCAACCACAAGGCTATTGAACAGCTGGTATTAGTTGCACTCCATTGTGCATAAACCATAGATAAAAATGTTGTGACTATCTAAAGCTCTTCTATAGACTGATTTCTCGGAGCTTGGATGCCACGGCCGAACAATCCATCTATAAGACACACTTTCCTTGTTTTTATGAAGAAAGTATCGCGACTTTCACACTAAAAAAAAAAGTGAGGAAAATATGATTCAAATAGAAGACTTGGTTACGCAAAAAAAAAGTAATTAGAAGATTGCTCTTCTTAATTTCAGTTTATCTTGAATGGGCCAGAAAAATAGAATAAGATCTTTGCGCTGGAAGAATGTTCTTCACATCTCTATAGACGATTCTAAAATAACTTGACATTTGTGGGCCAACAGGATGAAAGACAATATTATTTCAATTTGTGTGGTTAAGCAAAGATATAGTTCTAATTGTTGTCGGTAAAAAGGATTAAGATAATACTATTCAATTTTTTTGGGGGGGCCACATAAAATATTTAATTGCTCGAAGGAAAGCTAATAAGGGAAAATCCAAAGAAAGAAACCAAGAATATACTAAGAGAGATAATTTTATTACACATTTCAAATAAATCCTTCACTCGACACGCCTACTTTATCAGACTTGCAGTCTCAGTAACATCAAGTTCCATCGAAGAAACATGAACCGTTGAAAATTAAGTCACTCCTTTCCACCCAAAAGCTACATCTTTTTTTATGTCAAAAGGAAAACAACAAAAACTAAGCGAGCTGAGATTTTACTATAAATATATAACACAAAACAAACATGAAAGTAATCATCTAATCTCTACAGGGGAAAGACAGCAATTAAGGACTATCACTAATTATTATTCGCTCAGCGGTGTGATAAAAACTCGAATCACTCGTCGAACCAGAAGTATAAAAATAGCTGCTGTCACTGCCGCTTTTATTGTTTCTATTCCAGGAGGTGAGATCTCTTCTTTCGGCCGTGGCAACATTGTGGGGCACAAGCCTTGATACAAGTATGGACGCAGACAGGTGGACAAGGAGGCATACCACCAGGTGGAGCTGGAGGTCCGGGCAAGCCTGGGGCTCCTGGAGGTCCCATGGGGCCCAGATCACCGGGTGGTCCCTGTAGAAGAGAAAACACATAAAGTGAGCGATCGACACAAGCTCGTTACTATCATCAAGTGTTTCTGGACGAGGACCATACGCGACAAAATGCGTCATTGGAAGGGAAAACTGCAATGTTTGCCACTATGTTAAATCTATGGCTGAACAGAGAAACAACAGTTGAATGAAAGACAGTTGTTTTAAAAAGCTATTTCTAGGGCTTCAGAGGAGTCTTTTAGGTTCCATAATGTAAAACGTTTTTGACCACGGTCACAACGTATCGTGCAACACCACAAATAGACACATATCAAGTTATATCACACGGCGGCAAACGTACTTGATGTCCAGAAGGCCCTGGAGGTCCCATGGGGCCGTCACGTCCTGGAGGACCAGCTGGGGCACCTGGAAGACCTGGGAGACCAGGTGGTCCTGGAAGTCCTGGAGGTCCTGGGGGTCCTTTAGGGCCATCGGGGCCAGGTGGTCCTGCCATTCCCATTGGACCATCAGGGCCAGGGGGACCGGGTGGTGGTGGTGGTGGGGGAGGTGGTGGTGGTGGGAGAGGTGGAAGTGGGGGTGGGGGTGGAGGTGCACAACATACCGCAGTGCATGACGGGGCGCATGATCCCGGACAACCAGGAGGACATGGGTTAGGACTTCTTTTGAATATACCTACGAGTGAAAAGAGCAGATGATAAGCTGTTACGAATTCTCATCAAGATCTCAGTGGTCCAGTAAGATTAATGATAAGTTCTATAGTTGTCTCGGAGGGCACGAAGCTTCTACCTTTGCGAACTTTCAAAAATTAGAAATCCGTAGATACATGAAAGGGTACCTCGCAGGAAATTATAATTTCTATGATAACAGACTATATCACAATCGATGACTTAATTTAGTTAAACTGGTGTTCGAATGAAAAGTGATAAGAATTAAAATTTGCCAGGGCCGTAGGGCCATAAAGTTTCCCTGCACTCTAATGGGATTTAAGATCCAAGGAATTTTGATACTTGTCAGAATAACAGGTGCCAAGAAATATTTAAAAAATCAACAGGAACAGGATGTTGTAGTGAGAACCCCTGCGATGAGATACGGCAGTGATACTGGTTACGGAAGATAAATTCACAACCATCTTAAAAATTATACCGCAAAATTCTGAGCTGGTCAAAGAAACACGACTCATTTTTTCCTTCCTATGTCAATTTTTGTCTCAAAGGAAAGATATAGTTTCATGAAAAAAAAGGAGGTCTTAGCTTCGATGTGGAATATGGAGCTACCTGCGTAACGGATGGGAGAGCACTTCTCAACACAGCATGAATTGTTAATAACTCGAAACAGGTTTATTTTGATAGAACTGCGAAATAGAAAAATTGTTTGATTTCTAGCTTGATGAACTCTAAGATAAAAAAAAATTATCGGACTAGATTTTTATTCCGAGCAATATATTTCTAAAGAGCATTTTGACAAGGAAGTAAATATGTACAAGACTTTTTTGAAAATAAAACTAGCATCAAGACGAACCGAAAAAAATACGATAAAAATTGTGGAAGAGGAGAGGTTCTGTTCGTTCTTTTTAATTGGCAGCTTAGTTAAAACCAAAATTTAAACACCGGAACAACAGGATGGATTGGACTTTAAGATTTTCGGATCAGCTTTTTGCAATAAATATTTCATTACGTACGGAGATCAAAATAAACTGAAGACACCTCGAATTTGGAAAATCATTATGAAATGTAAAAGCTTAAAAAAAAGCTTCAAATTTTGACGGTCAAATTTCAACACATATCAAATAAAAATGTACTTTCCGAACATATCATCAATTGTTATTCCTACCATCAAAAAGTTCAAGTCATGAATTTTAATTGTTATTTCAAGAAATGCTAACTGAAATTTGAGGCCAGCTGAATGAACATATTCGTAATAATTATTCTAGTTGCGTTCTTTCTTGACACTGTGAGTTGTGGAGAGTGACAAGTACTGTTCTTTTAGAATTTTGTAATCTGATAAAATTACTTCTTGACCAAGAGCAGCTTACAAGTACGTATCTTTACTTTTTACTCTCAAATTAATTTCTTTACAACGGAGATTGACTTAAAATTCGAAAGAAATAAACTAATCTTCAAACTATGTCCTTTCGTGGCCTTCAATCATGATCAAAGTCATCACGAAAGTTGCCACTCAATTTTCTAACAAAAAGGTTTTTCCATCCTATCAAAACAATTGTTTGATCAAGGGTTGCTTCCTATGAACGTCAAATGTTCCCTGGTAAACGAAACTTTTCTTTAAAACTGCTATTAGGAGATAAGTATGCCCTAATAGCTCAATCATTTATTCCCATAGGTTAAGAGTTCCAACTTACTTCCTCGACGTGTTGCCTTGGCAGACACTGAGACGATGACAAATAAAAGGGAACAAAAGACCAGCCTATAATCCATGGCTAAGCCTGAAAGAGAACAAATGCCAGCATTATACTTTGGATATTTTGCCTGAATAGTCAACACCAAAAGTTATCTCTAATGGGTCAATACCACAAAAGGTAGGCTATCAAACACTTAAAACTCCTCTCACCTTGACAGTCGAAACGTTTCCGCTATATGCGGCCGCTATTGTTCGTCAAGGAGTTTTATGAGAGGCATCGGTAAATAATTCATGGTAACTCTATTGTCCAATGCGGGGATCGTGGCAGCCATTGTGTTCACGCTTCGCTTCATAGGAATCTTGCCTCGGTTCTTGCTTCTTATAAAAATATACCGGTAATATAACAGCGTTATTGACCAGTGTCAAAACCAGTGTTACCAAAACTTTAAAGCAAATATCCAACTGGTGCCTGATTGTTTTAAAACAAGAGGGTCAGTCAAACTAACTTAAACTTCGAACGCAGCTAGGGTTGACCTGAGTACACACGAGTGAATATGTTCTTTTAAAGACCTAACAACCATGATATACGAGCATTTTTGTCTGTTCATTACACTTTTTGTTCGTTTAGATGCTTCTTCAAAAGTTTATTTTGGTTTTAAAGTTGCTGGTGCTGTGTGAATGGCTTTCAAAATGTTGAAATGCATAAACGATGAGTGATATCGCTGGTGTTTCAGAGCTTAGTGAGCCATGATGCGGATTTCAAATGGATACCCATCTGATTTGAGCTTTACATTACCAGAAAATAAAAATTATTTTCATTACAACGTTACTTTTAAAATAAGCCAAGAGCCTTAAATGGAGTGCCTGAGAGTATTAATTATGTTATAAGCTACGAATTACCAAAAAGCAGCGAGATTAATTAAATTACTAATGTCAATCTCCTTTTGTATCTCTTGGGCAATAATGCTACTTAATAAGCTGTTTATATCTTAAGTGATCTCGTTGACAAAATGACAGCTGATGAAGGTACGAGATCAACAAACACGATAATAAACAAGTGCAAAATCCCTTGCAAAAAAAGGTTTCCTTAATCGCGCCCTGCCCGGAGATCTGTCATGATGTTTGACTAAACACCAGTAGCAGGTGACCCAAGTAAACAATTTCACACATTCTAATGACTGCTCGTGTTCCTTTTACTCGATTTTTACTCTTGTCAAGGCTGAATCAGCGAAACATGAGTAAACAGCAGGCATTCAGCAAAAAAAGGTAAAAAGTATGAACTGTTTAATTCGCAGCTATACCAAAAGAATAAGAATGTATCCTTGCTACAGCTGATCCGACTTTCAGGTTCAAGTGTTTCTTAATAAAGTGTTCAAAATCCAAAGCTATGATGTAGTGTAGTTATTAGACCGTCTCTAAACTGAAGATTTTTAAGGCTATGCGTCATTCAACAATCACCAGCGCCGATCAAAGACAATGGGTCAATCAGAGTGGAACGAAAATGTGTTAATGTTGCGAAAACTCGCACACTGTGGTAATAATCACATTGCTTCACTATTATGGGAGCTGTTTAAGTGGAAACGCTTACTACTAGTCCTTTCGTCCTAAGTCTCATTTGTGCTACTGATGAAGGGTGTAGGAGTTGGTCAACATCTGCACATAATGGACGACGTAACATTTCCACACAGAAATGTAAAATACTTTGCTCAGTTCACAGTAAAACAGACGAGTAAGATAACTACCAACTTCGGCCATCACTGGATGTTAGATCTTCCTTTGGCAAATATCATAGCCCTATAACTTGTTTCACGTTAAAAATCTCATTTGCTGTTTCGCGAGGTTCACAATGGAATCTCTTCTCGGATTTCAACGGTAAAGACCAGTCGAAAATTCAGTATTACGCATTCCCTTCATCTTAAAGAATTCAACTCCTTGTGTTGATTTACATGCAACTAATCCTAGAAGCATCTACGCATTACTTAAAAAGCTGGCGATGAAAATAGACCAAACCGTCAACAATAGGACATCATCTTTACCACCAAGTTCTCAAAACTAATTCACAGAGAAGAAAACAGGCGCTTTAGGAGAGAAAGGTAAGCTAACGTCTGAAGGAAATCCACTTTGACACTCTACATGAAGCAAAACTTAAAATTCAAAACCTTCATCGACTACGCTAAAAGTTAAAATAGCCTCATCAGTAGTGTAGTAGAGGTCAACATCTATAGCAAACAAAGAATTCAATGCTCTCCAAGTATACACGTACGTCAATAAAGAGCGAATCAGGCTAGAACGGTATGCAATATCCAGAGAACATTTTCCAAACTTTCATAATTCTGATTTTGAGACTTAAGGAATGCAGTGCTTTTTCTATATTGATGGAGGAGATCTGTGTGGTGAGCCAGCAACGTACATACAATCCCCAACGGTGGTTGGAAAGGAGATTACAAGACTTAGTTGCGCAATAGTTAATTATTTCTTTGCGCAGAAAAAAAAAAAACAGAAAAAACGGCAAACAAGCTCCCTCTCTCATGCTAGCACCCGCATTTTGGCTGAAACTTTTAATAAGGGAACAAAGTGTTTAGAGTAATTCGGCGGGGTTATCAGTAAAAAAAATCGCGTCGCTCTCTCAATTAATCACCTGCACAAATAAAACCATTCGCGACATTGTGGCTCTCTTTTCCCGTTTTTCCCAATCAATCTCAGACGAAAAAGCCTGTAGGTGTAAGTTAACTTTATTAATAAAAAGACGCTAACACAAGAAATTAAAATCAACCTGACTAGGGTGATGTGAGAATTGTTGGATGAAGTTTGGCGCTTCTATGTTTAGGCATTTGTTTACTGAACTGAATTTTGGTAACTAATAATCCTTGGAAGTGATCATAAGGAAAAAGCAAACGCAAAATACATTTCAAAATGAAAAGCAGATTTCCAAGAGATGGGTGTGTAGATTTGTTTCCATTCCTGGGTAAAATTGATTCCCGATTTTAGCAATCCATGGCTAATACATTTTGTGCGAGTTCGACTTATCTTGAAAAGTACAGACACTCCTCCTTCCTCTATCCAAAACCTGACTCTGTAAGACTTTCACCAATCTTGTACCCATCAAACATTGCTCTGAATGTACTATACATGCCAAAATCCGAGCGACGAATACGAGGAAAGTGGAAGTATAAAATAAAACAACGTGTTAACTATGCACACTTGGTGATCAAGACCAGCTTGAACTCAGTAAAATTTTGTGAATTATTTCATTAAAAAACGTCAAAAAAGTTCGTTTTGTTTGGCAACGTTTAAAAATCATTTGTCTCATAACTAAGGGTTGACTTTTCCCAGTCCTTTCCTTCCGTCTTAACTCCACAGGGTGCCACGATTCTTGCACGTCCATTGACAAACAGTGTACAATTGAGAGGAGCCAGCAACGTACATACAATCCCCAACAGTAGTTAACCACAAAAGTTCACAGTCTCCGCACAGACCGGGTACCTCCAAATTGGCAATTGCATGCCAGCTGTAGTGCAAAAAGGACCTTGCGCAGACGATGACTCATTGACACCGTCCGCTTATGGAAAATGAGTCCAGGACGTGGAGGTCTGTTGCTGCTTCTTGGCATTGAACGGTTACGAGTGTTAATCAATACGGTCATCAGGTTCTCCGTCACTTCCATCACTGTCTGACGTCATCCATGCCGATGGATCATCCTCGTATTTCTTGACTTCTTCTTCTAGAAAATGCTGTCCGCTTGCCACGAATGAAGCAAATCTAAAACATGACGTGCGAGTTGTCAACGTGGATTTCCAAACAGTGGTCATATTGAGGCAATTAGCCTGACCCACGGAGACAGTGATTTTTGCCATCGATATCCCACTTTAAATTTTAGCATTATCGCATTTTAAAATCCGTAATCGAACAGTCGACCTTGCCGACGATAACGCAAGTTGATAGTTTCTGTGTTCTTTGTACGAAGTCACTTTTCGACATTCGACAGTAAGGATTTGATGAAAACTCTTTCGAGAGAAGCTGACCCACTAAGGTAGGATATACTAAAATGGCGAGTGCTTCATGGGCGGTCAACCGTCTCTTGATCCAGCTTTCATTACCTAACAGCAATTTTAGGAGTGTCGAAAATACAGCAAACCGTACTAGCAGCGCTTTTGCTCCAGTACCCTCTGTGACACAATGGCCTATAAACATCGCATTACTCTCTCAACCAGTCAGATGCACAACTGAAACGCGCACTTCCCCATGCTTAAATTTTCATTGGATCCTTGCAATATTCTCGTTGATTCAACTGGCTATTGTGATTATCTAGACTGTACTTTTTTTACGACTTTCAATCGCAACACAAACTAATGCAAAGGAACAAACGTAGCTCCACAATCATGTATTTTCCTCCTTTCTTCGAGTTGAAACACCGTGAATTTGGACTTAGCAAAGTAGGCAGCTAAACTTATCAATAACCATACTGGAAAACTCTCGCCATTTTCGCATACGCCCCTACCTTTTACATAAGGAAACCTTTATAGAAACAAATACTTTAGAGCACAATCCCATCCATAACTTTGAAAATCAAACCATTATACCTCAACTATTTACAAGAACGAGACAACCATAGACGTTCATGATTTTTAAAATACGCTAACATGTTTAGTTGCTGTTGAAGCTGAAATGCAGTATCTATGGTTCAAGACTTTCTTACGATGAACAGACGGACAGCTCAACAGACAGACATAAAGACAAAGAAAAACAGTACAGTCAACTCGACAAACAGACAAAAAGAATTATACAATATCACATATTTTATCCTCGTGTTGTCCTCAGCACACTTAGTAAGTAACTGTACACGTCATACCTTACTGGATGCTTCAGTCGACTCACCACTCGCCAAGTATCACACTCAGGACTCTTGCAATATTCTCGAAGATCTTCTAAAGCTCTGCTTGTTTCCTCCGCCCCCTCTAAGGCATACTCCTCCAGTGATAGAAACTTGTGTTTGGGTGGAAAGAAGAAGTAATAAACTCTGTAGGAAATCCTACAGAAAAAAACTTAAAATTCAAATCAAAGGTCAAGCATAAATATAGGCTCATGGGCATGGTGTCATCACATTTTGTCAAATAAAAAAGGGACTCGCAGGATTCGCCTCATGTTGCCTACGGACGCTGCCAGCGATAAAGTGAAACAACATATCTTCCCACGGCATCCAGACTGAGGCGAGTCTAGACACCCTATTTAGGCTGGTCATGATGGACAATTCTATTTACGTTCGTCTTTGATTTCTTTTATCCGCTTTCCATACATTTCACCTTGTACATGCAAGTCTATTTCCTTTAATTTTTTTAATGAAATTACCTCAATTGGATCAATGTTAGAGGCCTCTCGCCTCTGCACTTCTTTTTTTTTTCTATCCAAAATCTTTTCAACCAAGTGAGAACTGACAGCGAGCGCTTAGCTATTTAGCAACAACACCATCAGGTAATTCTTCCCCAACAGAGGAAATATGTCCTCTGTCTTTGCTAGTGACTATAACATCTTGGTCTTTGCTAATGAGCAGTCGGTCGATTAACCCTTTTATAGCTAAAAAGCGCAAAACCGAAGCAAATTTAATCACGTGTCTGTTAAACACAAGTTTCTCACTTCTATCCCATTGCAGACCTACCAAGTTTTTGGAAATATCTTCATGAGAATACCGCTACTGCGAATAACATGTGAAAACAACACCACTGTTATCAGTCCAAAAGAAACCACGTCCGACCGTGTACCCATATATAGTAGTGTCAGTCCGATGAATTGCAACATCCAGCGTATAAGGTCCAATCCCCGGTCACTTGTCACGGGACCGCGATAATAACAAACACAGAAGCTGATTGTACCTGAAAAATGATAACCACGACAAAAAGGTTAGCTCAAACCAAGAAATAAGAAAACATTGAAATTCAGATCGAAAACCTTAAGATGAGCAAACTTAATCAAAAGGAGCCTGGTGATGAGGTAGTCTAGTTGTTTGCGCGGATGACCTCGTAAGGAAAGGACCAGGTTCAAGTTCTCTCCAGGTCATTGTGTTGTGTTTGGACAATTTTCTCCACTCGCACAGTGCTTGCACACAGGAGTATGTATGAAAAACCAGCAAATTCTCATGGGTAACTGAAAAAAAAGCTAAAGGGAAGGTTACAGGGGGAGGGGGGGAGAGGGGAGGTTACCATCAATGAGCGGCATTCAGTTCAGGAAGAGTAGCAATGCCCATAATGAAAAAGCACAGATTACCTTCAGCAGTCGAACGAATCAGCCTTGTAGGCAGAATTGAAAACTTTCTTATCTTTTTAACAACTTCTACCCAAGTCAAATAAATTCTCTAAAAGGCGTACAAACGATTTCCGCGACTTTCAAGACCAAGTCATTCTCCCACAGGAGTTTAGCAGTCTACATAAATCGGAACTTATCCAGGCATGCGTTTCATATGATCCCCTGAATCATCAACGACCCGAATAAGCAGGTCAACCATAATCATCTGGTTAGCACTCAGGTTTTTCCTTAGCCTGGTGATCACCCAGATCACTACGATCGGCGCGATTGGAACGATCCGGACTATCATATGTAAACCACGGGCTTGAGAACACATCTTTGACCCCCAAAAACCCACCTACTATCACAAGATATCCAATGACCCACTGATATTGGTTGACCATGAGCTCCTTCAAGTGACCACATGTGAATTGGATAAGGTAGGCAGCAAAACTCCAACCTCCTAACAAGATAGCATAGGCACTTCCTCTCTGGACATACATGTATGAGATGGGAAAAAAAAATTAAAAAAAGGTTCATGAAAGAATACTCAATTTGCGACTATCTAAAGAGACATCTATAAATATAAATAAATATATATATATATATATATATATATATATATATGTATATATATGTGTGTGTGTGTATATGTATATATATTTATGTATATATATGTATATATATATATATATATAAGTGAAAGAATCAGAGGATGCATCGATTCTCTGTTACACTGAGTTTCGCGCCTAAGTGCTCGTCAGACAGTACGTATATATATATATATATATATATATATATATATATATATATATATATATATATATAATATATATAGGTCTCTGACCGAAACGTTCTTATTAAATTTTCTATCTTTTTTACGCCAGAAGTTGTTCATCCTTGCATTTTTTTAACTCTCTCTCTCTCTATATGTATATACACTATATGTATATATATGTATATATATATGTATGTATGTATATATATGTATATGTATATATATGTATATATGTATGTATGTATGTATAGATGTATAGATGTATATATGTATAGATGTATATATGTATAGATGTATAGATGTATAGATGTATATATGTATATATGTATATATATGTATATATATATATATATATATACACACACAGAGCAAATGATACAATAAACACAACCCATCACAATGACAAAACCACAAACAGTACACTGAGTGAAGTCTGACTTTCGGGATTCCATCCTGTTACTCCCACTTTAAAGGCCAATTATCATTGACCCTCTACATCCTAAGATCAGTATGCATATTCTCCATACTGTTCTCTAAACATTTCCTTTGGTGCTGAAAAGGGGAATTTGTCTTACAATCAAGAGCTTCTACAGTTGGTGATCAATTCCTTTATTCTCCTAACCTAAATGTTTGATTCAGGGGTGATATGGTAAGGAGAAATTTGATGCCAATCACTCCTAGGAGTTAAAGGGTTTAAGGGTAATTTAGTATTGTCAACTGAGTTGATAATGTAAATTCACCACTGTAAAGAATTTAAAACCTGAAGTTCTGAGCATTAGCCCTTCGTCAGAGTGATTAAAACATCAGCTTTTAAACTCCTTACGGTGGCCAGTTTACATTATCAACTCAGTTGATAATACTAAATTACCCTGTTATACTCTCCCACTGATGCAGCACCACAGTTTCCTTAGAAACTTACCACCTTATTCATTTAACTATCAATTAAGTTATTCAGAGCTCATTTCAATTGAGTGTCATAAAACCAACACCAGAGTAATCACAACAGCCAATCACAGGAAAGTAAAAAGATTACAGGAAGATGAAGTAAAAATAAGCAAACAGTTTGAAGGGCAGGAAAATGCGAGTGACCCAAAAGTTTGATTAAAAGATGATACTGGTTATGGCTATGCTATACTATCGATTGGCATGTGTTTTATGTTTGTTCACCACTGTGATAAAAATATCACAAGCTTTCAGGTTTTCAGCCAGCTAAAAGCATACGTTATTAGTAAAAGTTGGGCACTAGTTCAGAAGAAAACTTGTGATTCACATGTTGATTCTCAATGACTATCAGAGGTTTTTATTGAAGGGACCCTTCCAGGAAGCCCTGAACATTAAAAAGCCCCTGGAGAAGGAAACTATCACACTCTTTATAATAATGTTGGCTTCACTGTAGGTTATAACTACTAGGTTCTTACCCCTGGGACAAGTCTGTGCAGAATATAAACCAAAATCAATAAGGAAGCAATGACACCAAGTGACACTCCCGACGAGTAAAAAAACAAAGCATTCCTGGTGAAGATAAAACCAAAACATATACGTGACTATAATGCCAATAGCAATATGTTTATCAATATATATTTCTTGACAAAACAACAGTTACTGTAGTAACTGCACATCAGTTAGGTCTCCCAAAGAATTTGACATTAAGTTTACTCTGCAAGAAAATTGTTCTATCACTGCAAATTGTAAGGGTTTTGAGGATTAATATACCTACTAAGTCTTTCTGCGTTGTAAAATATCACAAGCCCTGCCAGGAAAGTTACTGGGAAATACCAGTCAATAGCTGAAAGAACAAAAACCATTTGCATACAGGTATCAATTTCACAGAATGAAGTGTGGGATAGTATGAAGTATGTCACCTGCATGTGCTACACTTTTCTATCTGCTTTGCAGTCCCCCCCCCCCCCTTACTCCCTTATAAGAAATTCATATCAAATAAACCAGTTGGATAATACATACAAAACATTACTCTTTGTTTGTATTTTTTACTTGCCCTTGAGGGCCACTCAAAATGCTGTACAACTTGTTAAAATACTCAGCAATACTATACACCAAAATGTCTAATAAGATAAATAGATTTTGAAATATGTTATCAGTTCTAAACCTCATTTCTTAATACTCAAACCAAGAATTACATTCAAAAATTAAGATTTAAAGTTTGACAAGGTGTCTGGATGCTGAGTTAATGAAGAGTTCAGCAAGATAGCATATTGGAATGGTAAGGAGAAGCTGCATGTGAATCAATACCAGGATTCTAATGGCTAAGTAATCTGATCAGAGACTACTGAGATACAGAAGATAATAAAAAATGATAATTTATTTCAATCAACCTCGAAGTGAAGCCTCCACTCTCACAGTTTGCCTCTCTTTAATTAAATCAACTGCAAAGCATGACGTCTTAAATGGCGAGTAACTGAACATGATTTGATCCAAAACATTCCTTGAAGTGACAAATGACTGAAACACTGATGCCCAGGACTTATTTGCTGGATTTAAGGCTGAGCAGCTGAGAAACAAATTAAACTAGATATGAATGAATAGAAATTTAGTTATTTATAATCAAAATCATTTCCATTGGCTAACAGACCTGGAACCTGGTGAGTTTTACACAGGCAATCAATATTCACTCCCTGTATTGAACAATTTATAAAAATAACTTTAAGGACCAATTTTGGTTTTGTTTCAGATTCACTTTTTTCTGTACTTCAAGTACTTTTATCATATATAGTCATACCAAAACACAATAAAATAGGCCAAGTATATAAACATGTAACATTCAACCAAATGATGTACACAAAATCTGAAGTCACCTTTCAGCCTCATAGAACTGCACCTCTGTTTTTTCAAATTTGAGCATGACTTTAACACTTGCCCAAAGGCGAGACAACCTAAGCTCCCCACCATGCACACACACCGCAATGATGGAATCCTTTGGTCCCAGTAAAAAATGCCAGTCTCTTGAGAGATTTTGAACTGAGATATCTGTTGAAAAAGTACAATTCAATTCATCAGTGCTAGACAAGTAAAAAAGTAAAATAGCATGGTAGCTAATCACTGAATATAAAGGCAAAGGCAAATAATTTTCTTTGACCATTAAAGCTTGTGAGTCTTCAACATTGCAGTTAAGGTGAAGCAGCTTACAGGGTTATCTTAGAAATTTTGTGGTGCAATGGTAAATTAATTTATCACTGATTTGAACAGTGTGAGTTTGAATTCAATTGGAACCTAACCATGCTTATCGGTCATTCCACCCCTCAGAAACTTCAACAATGTGCTGGCCTGAAATACAATCAAACATTGTGCATCACAGAAATCATATAGACCTGTAGCACAATCACCATGTACATTTGAGGTCACTCAAGTAAAATTTCTACTCTGCACTAAAATATTGAATGGATTACAAAACAACTTCGCAGTTAGATGTAGAGATGTTTAATTATTAGACATCACCTGTAAAAAAAAATTCCTATAAATTAAAAGCAAGGTATTCCCAAAAAATAAGGAAAATTTCCCTCAAATTTGCATGTAACCTGTAACATCTCATTTGTATATATTGCTAGAAAAAGTAAAATATATTTATAGCGATATTCCATTGAATAAGTAAAATCATACCCACTTGAAGGTATTTGTTTTACCTTGTTATTGCCGAAATTTCGTCTAAACTGTTGATTTTTGAGGGAGCAAGGCAAAAATTTCATGGCTGGGTTTGTGTTGTGGGATTATGTACGCACTCCTCTGTTTAAGTACCACAAAATAAAACTAAGCGAATTTGTAAATATAAACGAAAGTCTAGTTAAGAAATTAGCTAGTTCAAAGAAAAGTACATCAACGTCAGTACCAAATTGTCAAATAATATGCCATTAAAGCTCAAAAGCAGCTGAGTAATACGCAGTTTATTATTTTGGAAACACATTTATTACCCAGAACAATGGATTGAAATTCAGCAATTCACACATACATTTCAACTCATATCTTGGCTGCTGCTGAATCTTGACAACTCAAACATTGTAACACGAAAGTTCATTCACCAATGCTACTATTTTGCCAAAAAAACTCAGAGTTCTGGGTATCAGACATTGCACAAATGAGTATAACTCGTTTCGGAAACATTCTGGTTGTCTTGCCTTGTGCAATTCGAAGCACAGCGATCGAATTACATGCGCAAAAGGAATCAAACATGAACCAAGTCAGGCCATAATTTAAGGAGGCTCAAAGGGGTTTTTAGATGCACGCACCACAACTAAGATGCACGCGTCAGCTGAATGAATCAAAATCAGCACACCGGAAGTTAAATGTTGCTTGAAATTGCGCGAACCGGAAATAAAATTTGCAAAATACATTTGTTTCTAGCTCGAAATTCTGTACGGTGACCTATCTTGACTTTTTCGCATGCACGCACCATTCACTATGGCACTTCAAATATAAAAGTTTAGGGAAAAATTATCTAGTAGAATTTTCTGTAAGCCATAAATCACATTTTCTTTAAATATATTTAATTCTACTAGATAAATTTTTTCCATACTGTCTGAAAAGTTAAAGAATTTAGGGAACTTTCAAACAAAGAAATAAAAATGGTAGGTCACTGAATTAGTTTTTCAGATAATTTACAAAAACTAAAATTTAGTGGACGTTTTTGTGGACCTTGTGCATTGCCATGGTAACTGATATGAGGTCACAAGTACCCTCAAAGTATAGCCCAGCAATAGAGTTGCAAGGAGACATTGTTTGCCCACCCATTAAATATCCTACTTTGTAATCTTCCAACATTTCACAAACACTGCAACAATGATAAACCTTTTCGAGCCTCCTTAAGCAATCTTGCTTTCGTTTCTTGTTTGAAACCGTACTGGAAGACTTTGTAACCTCCCCTGGTTGTTTGCAAGGGGGGGGGGGGGGTGTTTTCATGAATTTCAGTGGTTTTGATGAGGAAACCACAAGGTCCAAAGTACGATGATGTCTCATTGCGTTACATTTGATTTCTCAACAACAAACACTTCGTAGCCTCTCAAGCGAGAACAAAGCGCAATAAAACAGAAATAAAAATGCAAATAGATATGAACATGATTTTAAAATGTGTTATTCTGTTGATATGCAATAATTAAATAGCATTTTGAGGGTAGTTGGGAAATTTTGCTGAAATGGCCTGGTGTTACACAAATGTACATAGTTATTATGCTACTGGTCATACAGAATACAGAAATCCAGAATCTAATTGCTGTTTATCCCCAATGACGCCTTCACCTTCCGGCTTACATTATTGTCTACGCACGTGCCACCGTAGTCACCGTAACAGGGCAAGTTTAATCAGATCGAGAAACAAATGTGAAAAACTGGCCATGTAATAAAGAACAAGCAGTCAAATATCATGATCCGAAGATCACCGTTACCCAGAAACGCGCAAAGATGCGATACATGTGTAAATTACTGGCGCAAACTTGTCAATCAATCAAAGCACTACAGACAGAATTTAGGATTCACAGCATAATAGACATTTAATGGACAGAAGATAA
The DNA here is from genome assembly GCF_964200805.1 of Pocillopora damicornis. Lineage (NCBI taxonomy): Eukaryota > Metazoa > Cnidaria > Anthozoa > Scleractinia > Pocilloporidae > Pocillopora > Pocillopora damicornis. Next base: position 16,661,368 of record NC_142678.1, read on the forward strand.
CATGTGCTACTTACCCTCGCATCTTAGAGCCGATGTGATGCGCAAAACAGAAAACAAAAAGAGGTAAAAGAAGAAACAGTTGCTCTCACTACCTGCCGCCATTTTCTCTTTGAACAAAGAATTCGCTCTCGCCCCATGCCCTAACGCGGCTCACTCTTCTCTGCCCAGGCCTTCCCCAAGTGTAATTTCAAAGTGTGTAACGAAAGCAAAACTTACCATAGAAAAAGCAAGAGCAAAGTAGGTGTCAATTTTTGTCGCCAAACGAGACTATGAATAAATTTTCAACAAGTCCCTCTCGCGAAAAAATGCTGCATCAGCTGCACCGTGGAAACTTACACAAACACCGCAGTCGAGTAGATTCCGCTCTTTGAATGTGTACAGCGATGAGATATCTCTCATTGATGCCAACGAGGTTCCGGAATATTCTAATTGTTATACCAGTGTGAAGCACTTTCTCCCTTTCCAGTTCGACTAACTTATCATACTAAAGCGTAACAGGCAAGAAAATTGGCGAGGGCGATTCATTTCAACAGAGGCGCCTGTTGCTTGAAGCTTTGTTTTCCCATTTGGTACGTGTTCCATGACTGGTCAATTTTAGCAGGCTGTATCTCACTTTACGACCTGCTAAATTTAAAAGTTTGTTTGACTTGTTTGAGATGAAATCTTCCCCAACCAACCTCATTTTCTCGGTCGTTACTGTTAAGTTACGAAACCTCATTTTTCCTATCGGATTTATGGCCCGCACGCTTTGCGTTTGGGCCATAAATCGGAGCCTCGGTAGAAAAAACTTGATCTGCGACTTACAGTGAAGACCGACAACACGAGGTTAGCAAGTCGTATGTTATCATTCTATTTTCAAGTAACTGGGATAGCGCGCGCTCTCATCAGCAAATGGGTGTGTTTGAATGATTATGTGTAAACAAGGCTGGGGTGTTTAGATTCGCTCTTTTTTATTTTCAGTTTTTTTTAAATGAATTAATAGAGGACTCAGTTTAAATGCGTTTCTACTCCAGGCAGGTTTTGAGGGTTCCCAAAGTTACAGAAGGAAGAAATTGAAATAATTGTATGAAGCGTTAAGGAAAATTTTAATCAAAGCATTCTTGAATAACGAGGTTTTACAAATGAACTAGAACTGACATCTGAGGAAATAAAAACGATATCAAGTATTTTAAAGGCTCCTTCTGACATTTGTTGCTTCTTTCATTTGAAGTCCATAGCGTCTTGGTTCACTTCTGTTAAGACAAGGAAACAAAGAACACCGAAAAAAACTTTAATTGATACTTCAGGTAGACGTCAATGTATAAATGCAGCTTCCAAGGTAAAATAAAGATGTTCCCTATTCATACGTTTCCAAGGGAACCTCACAATTTTACTTTTTTTCATTTTTTATTTATTGAATAATAAATAATTACGTTTTTAGTTTTGATATGGCAATGCTAACCTCATTCCCAGGGTCGCTCTTCTCACTACCCGTTCAATGGGGCTGGGGCAAGAGAGAGCCTGGGACCAAAGCTGCGAATCGATAATCTTCGATTTTGTAAGTAATTACTCGATATTTCAGGCGAGCAATAGTATATGTGCCAACTCTCCCGGATACAGAGCCAATCTCCCGCTCTCCTGTACGGGTGACCAAAACCCCCGGATAAAAAGAAGTTTGGATCAGTTGCCCACAAAAAACTAAGATTCAAGCTCCATATATTCCAAAATTCCAAAATTATCTCGCTTTTTCATCTCGCTTTTTCATCTCGCTTTTTGTGCTTGTATTATGGTTTCTGGCTTCAATTTCTTGCGTGATGCGCGTTGTTCGTTGCAAACAAAAAGAAGAGAGTTTCTTCTTTGTTACTCCTACACAGGAGAGAGTCTGATTGGATGAGTATTCAACCAATTGAGGTCCTTGACAGATAGATCCACATTTTCCCGCGAAATTGCTCGTTTGGGGGGGGGGGGGGGGTAAGAGAGTTAGGGGGTCCAAATTTAAAAAAATTAATTTCCCGGGGAAGGGTCGCATTGGCGAACTCGGTCGGGGGGAGGGGGGGTGCTGGTCCGAAAAAAAATCTCCAGATTTGAGATCTCCAGAGGTTGGCATCCGCTGAAGGACGACAGCCCGCTGCCAACTTGACAATAGTGAAGGACGAAAAGGTAAGCGAGCGAAAATTAAAAGGTTGTCTTAGTCCGTCTACTATGCTTAATAATGATTCAAAGCATATCGCAGTAGTTTCTCTCAAGCCACTTTCCGCTGACTTTTCCTAACGCCCCTCTCGCGTTTTTCCCGCGCATTTACAGCGCTTTTCCTTAATATGTCACTCGCTTTTCCCGTGATTTTTCCACTGGTATGTTACCAACTTACCAGGACTGATTGGCGGAAAGCATTCGTTCCATTCCTTTCTGCTGATTCCCGGTTTATGATCATAATCACATGACTTCATAAATCCGATCATGCAGTCTTCGTTCGGGTCGATCATTAATTTGATTTCGTCTTTGTCGAGAATGTCATTGTGGTTTTTGTCCATACCATAAAATTCCCACTACAAAAGAAAATAAAAGAGAGATTACGAAATGATCTTGCGTGCGCTTTTAGATAAAAAAAAAAATAGAAAAAAAATCCCCGTATGAGGGCTATACCTAATGGCGAGGGTAGTGCCAGAATATTAACTTTTTGACTTAGTGTGAGGACTGAAAGGGAATATACTTGGCTCGCAGTCGTGACGCAGTGACCAAGCGCGGCTAGGCCCATGTGTCAGCTAATTAGAGTCTGTTTGTTAGAGAGCGATTAGAAAATATCTGTTAGATGAATAAGACAGGTATCTTGCAAGGGAGTGATATCCATTTACCTCTATAATTGCTTTCCGTTCCTCATATGTCAGCGATTCCAATCTCTTCGACTCAAGTGGGAAATCTGGATCCAACTCCTTCTCTCGTGCAAACATTAGATATTCGAGATATCGATCATGGAACTGCTGAAGACTAGAGGTTGAGCACGGCCCCCACTTCCACTTGTCTCCTTAAAATGTCCAGAAAGTTAATCAAGAAAAAAGAAAGTCAAGCAGGTAAGAAAACGGAAAAATAGGCTCGGAAATAGCCCCAACCCCACCACCACCGGAGCAAAGGGGGCGGGGTGCAGCCCCGGTCCCGAATATTTTATCTTTGCTCTCCCTTGGTACTGTTCAGGAAATAAATCACCGCTATGTAACGCTAAGGAACGTTTCATCGTATCGGAGAACAAGGGTGAAGTTCCTGCCTTCTTTTGAATTGAAACAGTTCATTTTGGTCACCAACATCCCCATCTGATTAAAAAGGACATCTGATAACCTTTGTTGTTTTTTGAAGCAAAAAGGCCTCAGGTTGTACAATGCATTTGGCTGAATATGAATTTGCCTATACGGATTCTGGTGAGGTATGAATTAAAGACAGATATGCTGTTTCGAAACGCAAGAAGACATAATCGCTAATGGTCACTGCGTACTGTGTACGTTCATGGGTTCAAATTGAGTACAAGCTCTTTCAATTTTCGGTGTGATGATTTATTTACTGGGATATTCGATTTTTCCTCCCGCAACTTTTAAGTTTCGATAAGAATTGTGAATATCACGAGAATTTCCAATGACCTACGAGCAGGGTGAGGTCTTGACCAGGCAAGAGGTCTGGAAAGGGTGTGGCACTGATAATGAGGACCAGACCCCAAGAAAACCTCTCCCCAACTCAAGGGACTCCTCTCTAATATTCCCGCGGGCGGAGGAATGCGCGTCCTATTGCGCTAATTATTAAGGCCCGCCAACGGGTTGAGCAACTTATTTTTTTGACAATTTCGTCACGTATTGATAGCCACTATATCTGGTTGATTTTTCCAACAACGAACCTTCGTCATCACACTTTCCCTGTCGTTCTATTCCAACCATAACGCCAAGTCGACAAGCAAACTTGTGCAGTTCACACTTATTGTTGAATTCCGTTCGGTACACACTGCAGACTGGATTATACTCCTCAGGACAAGATTCTGGACACACACAAGTGGTAGATCGATCCTCGTTCACAACACACATACGTCCTTTAGTGCAGAAAACCCTTTGGCAAGGATCTTTGGGGTAAAAAAAAAAGGTACTCGTGTAAATTGAAATCTGTTGACCATTGCTTGGATATAAGGAGTTAGTGTCTCAAAAGCTTCAAAACGACTAGGAAAGCGAACAAAATCTTTGACAAGGTAATTCTGACACAAATTAGGAACCAATCACTATTTATGACGGGGGGGGGGACTTTGAGAATTGCATGGGAACGGAAGGGAGGGGGGTTCAGTCGCCACCAATAGAGTATGAAGATGGGAATATACAAAATTGAATGCCAATTGTCTAGAAATGAGGGGGGTCAGGTAAATTTTGTCGTGATATAACCAAAGTCATCCGACCCTACCCCCCCCCCCCCGGCGATAAAGAGTGACTAGTCTTTTAGCGCTAGATTAAACTATGCAAGCTGAAGCCATGGACGGCATCAATATGTTGTGTTGATGGGTGATACATGTTATTCGTTGTGTTCCAACAGAAGCAATGGAAAGCCTGCGAGAAGGTTCCCGAGAGAGAGGTCTGCGAGGAATCTGCTGCGAGGGATTTGGCATTTCTCGCGTCAGACCTCTCACACCTCGCTTAGTTCGCCGTTTCGAATCTGAGGGCTTCGCCGCTTGTGCCGCAGCAGCAAGGGGAGGCTAAAAAAAATAATTAACATTCTTTCTGACTGACTAATGTATCGTAAACCAGCGACATTAAGACAATTTTTTTTAAGACGCGGCCTTTACAGTTGTCAGATTATGCTTGAGCAACGCCAACATTGACCTTCTTTAGGAAAGGTTGTCATTTATAATTCGAAACGAGCACTCCCAAGGCTTCGAGTCCCTCCCAGATTCTTTGGATCAGTCGAATACTAAAAATAATTGATAGTCTATAACAAAGACACTTTTGAGTTACAGAACCAAAAAAAAAAAATGAGAGTCCGGGGATTTCCTCTAAATTAAAAATTTCCTAAGAGGGCACAAACCACAAAAGGCGTTGAGGGCTCAGCAGTTCAAAGGGAGGATAATGCTATCAAACGGATAAATCGCTATCCAGTGGATAGGTGTCATCGAAACGTACTGTGTTATAAACCAGACAGAGAGTTATTCGGTGGATAGCGTTATATGTTCTTCGAACAACCGGGGTTTGGATGTTTGGCGTACTTCTGCACGTCGTCTTTGACCCCAGAAAAAACCGCGACTGTAATGTAAACCACTTAAGCAATTGAAAAAAAGGCTGCAAATGAAGGGCTGCTTGGAAGAGATGTAAGAGTGAATGACAGCTGAAGAAGATCAACTTTCGTCTAGAGAAAACAATTACAATCATAATCTACGTGTACAATATGGTACTTTTTTTGTTTTGTTTATCTTTTTATCTTAACCGAGAACTGAATTGCTCATACACATTATCAGTTTGTTTCGTACACTGCACTTTGTCACATTGAACTAACACGCAAATAGGCTATGCGCAGCTGAATGGGCGTGCTTGACACAGTAAATTCGATTTCTTTCCTTCCTAAAATCCCAACAAAATTCAAGAATATTTGATATATCCTCACAATTTCGTAATTTTATCCCACAAGAACAACGCCCACTGAACTAATATGTAGCGAAATGAATTATTGCAAGTAGGAAGAATTACTTATTAAATCACGCGAGCTGAACGGTTAGCAGCTGAAAGAGAGAATTTTGGCATCGTAAATATGGCAGATAAAAAGAACACATCACAAAAGCTATCTTTTCCTCACAAATATACCTACCCTTTGGTTTGACCGGTGACTGTTCTGCGGTCTTCGTTTCGTCAACGGATAAGCAAAAGAACAAAAAGATAAAGCGTAATCGAAAGTTAACAGGAATAAAATAACAAACAATGACAAAAGTAACATAATTGACGCAATGACAACGTATCTGGCTAAGAGTTAAATTATCACAGGTAGCTACGGTCTTTTTTCTTCCTTTTACACCGCGCTCTTGACAGACTGTTTTCACCTTCCTTTAACAAAATCCATTCTTGGGTCTTTCCATTCCCGTAATGTAAAACCAAATGTAGTTTTGATCATCTCCAAAGAAAGGCTTAAAAATTGGTATTTTGTTATTAATCTCATGGATTTTCCAGCGTTTTTTTTTTATTATCATTTTTAACAAAAGCCTCCGCGAAGCCTCTCCAAAGATCAAACCCCGAATATGTGGGATTAGTTTCAAAGCTAAAAACCTAGGGGATCTACTCTCAAGAGGAAATCCGAGACAGAACTCTTGGTAATTTTCCCATCGATAAAAACCATTTTTTGCATCCACATGACACTTTTTAGGAATGAAATATGTATCGCAGTTGTAAAGTGAAGTGTATGTGTTTCGTTTGGCAGAAAACCGGAAAGGGGGTTTTTTATAATCTTTCCTAGAGGTCAGGAAACTAAGACATCATCGGAATTTTTTATTTATTTCCAAATTATAATGGATTTAGTCACATTCCTCTTTTAATACAGTTTGAAATTTCGTTGATGAGGGATACACGAGAAGTTTAGCAAGATAGAAATAAAAGGATAGTAAAATGGTTTTTCCAGTAAAAAAACTCAAGCAAAATTGAAGACAAATAAAGATCAGTAAGTTATTGATACCATGTGCAAATATTTACATTCAATCAAAAATCAATGGCGGATTGTTTACTTTGCAAGCAGAAAGCGTGAAAGCGACAAATAGAATTTAGAACCTGTTTGGTTACAAAGCAAAAGTGTCCCTGAAAAAAACACTTCGTCTTATTAGTCTCTAATAATAATAATAATAATACTTGGTTTCTAAGAATCATCTGAGAAGACAAGGCGAATCAACGAGGTGGTAAAAGAATTCGTAGAGTTACTCACCGCCGTTGTAAGAAGGCATACGCAAGCAAGAGTAAAACACAACAGTCTGGCACCCATCCTGACGAAAGCTTTTTTCTTTCCTTATCTCTCTCTCAAGCCACCAGGTTCTAATTCTGCTCTCGAGACTAAGTCTTTTAGCGACAAAGTTCGGTGTTTGTCACCTTGAGTGGAATGAAGGCCTCCTCGAATATTGGGGAAATTCTACACTGTCCTATACTATAATACTTTTCGACATGTCAGAAAGCTGTCATCAACCAAAAGGATGACAGATGACGCATTCAAGCTGCAAAGCGCTGTTGACGTGAGACGGGTCGGTCTTCGAAAGAGGTCACGTATTGCATCGTCACGCAACATAACCAAGCAAAGAGGCGATTATGAAGGAAGGCAAAGCTCCGCTGGGTGGTGATGTTTACGGAAAGTTTAGAAAAAGACAAAAACTAGCCAAAATTGTCTATCATGTGTGTCAAACGTTCGAAGAAAATGGACAGGCGAGTTTGACTGTCACATTTTGCGCTTTCCCCGCACTTTCGCATCAGACTTTGTTCTCTCTGTGCGCGGGCCTAAGCGCCAAGCCAGAGGGAGACGTTCATTTTTTTTTTTTTTGATCCAACAGAGCTCTGCCTTCAAGCACGAACAGCTATTATACTGAGCTAATTATCAAAAAGGAAAAATATTCTTATCTTAAATCGTTAAGCAATCCATAATTCTTTAACTTCGCGTTGGCAGGAGCCCATAAGTAATAGGCTCCTGGCGTTGGTTATTCAGACGCGCGGATGAGAGGTCCGGGGCGAGTATGAAAAGAATGAAGGTTGGGAAGGACTTGCAGTAAAGAGTAAAACCGGTTTTGCGGGTGTTTAGGCAAGCTTTAAAATATCCAACTAAGGAAGGCTTGCGGGTGGAATGTGGCAATACTTCTAGAGAAGTCTCTATATGGACTCAATCCTTAGGTGAACCCCGTCACGAGGAGATAAAGTGTTACCGGCGTGCATAACCAGTGGAACTTGTGTCTCGGGCGCCCGCTCAAACTTGAACTTCATCAGGATTTTCACTATCGTGATCTTTATTTCCATCAGGGCAAACCTCATTCCAATGCAATTTCGGGGCCCAGCACCGAACGGAAGGTACTGGTAGGGATGACGGGTATCTTTAGCGGGGCTTTGAAATCTTCCGGGGTCAAACCTCTCCGGGTCCGGCCATGCCTCGGGATCATGATGAAGGGCATAGAAAGGAATAATAATCTCCGTACCTCTGGGAATTGAGATACCCTTGATTTGGAAATCTTGGCCGCACTCACGGTTCAGCTGATGTGCTGGAGGACTTAGTCGTTGAGTTTCGTTGATGACGCAGTCTAAGTACTCGATACTATGGGACATCTCGTAAAGGGAAGCTTCAGGATTTTCCTCAGTGAACTGGAAAATAGCTTTGCGCAACTGCTCTTGAACTTCTGGATTTAACGCCAAGTGGTATGCTATGGTAGAAAGAGTGATCATTGAGGTCTCGTGACCAGCCAATAAAAAAGCCACGCACTGCGCGACGATTTCCTCATCTGTTAGTTTGCTGTCACCCTGTAGTGTGGACTCTTCATGGGCGGTCAACATGAGTTGCATCAGATCCTGTCGGCTGGTGCCGCCTTCTCTTCGCCGCTGACGGATCATCTCCAAAGCAATATTTCCAAAATATCCCATCCCTCCTTTCAGACGCATAACCAATCGCAGGATTGTCCTGATGAGAGGCATACGGCCTATAATACGCAGAATAAAGGGGAATCGAAAGGATTGCCTTGCTTTTGTCAGGAGTGTTTCATCTGGATCAGTTTGTACATTGGCTTGGATACCAAAAGCAGTAGAGATGATAATTTCCAGTGTCAGCATGCTGAACCAGTCCATGATGTTCACTGTTTTACCTGATAAGCGAGGTTTCAAGATGAGATGAATGAAAACAAAATATGGATTAAACAATTTACATCGACGTTAACATTGGCGGGAGGACCTTTGCAGAATAGAACCAAGATGCACGACAGAGAAATCCGAATCACCAAAAGCCTCGCCTCTCAAGCATCCCGACTACGTCAAACACCTTAACTCTTCGCTCTGAGAAGGGGATGACGCTGGAAACGTCAGCTCTAGAAACTTTTCACGGTGACTGATTAACATTTATATGAACTCAAATTATTTTGTAATACCTTTCACTGACGCAACACCACAATTTCCTAACAAACTTACTCATCTATTCATTTGACCTGTGACACCCCCGCTTTGGAAAGCGGTAAAGTAAAGGGGGAACATATTACTCAGAGGCTAAAGATAAACAAAAGGGCAACATTCAGGAGGCCAGGACCTGAGAAGAGACTTTCCCACCCCCTCCCCCCTCAGCCAAGTAAACATAAAAAAAAAAATTCCATGGGAAAGTGAATTGCTTCGAGATGTCCGAGCTTCAACATAATGCATTTTTTTAATGTAATTATAAATTTTACATAATGATGACTTGCCAGTATCAGCTATTTCCTCTAGTTTCTTCATCAGCACGTCACACGATTCCTCTATCAGTGGCACCATCAGTTTCATCTTTCGCGCGCTGAACGAGGGCGTCAGGATGTTGCGGATCCGCTTCCACGTCTCGTCGCGCGCGGAGAACACGGCTGAATTCATAGGCGGTGGAGGAGTTGGAAGCATGCGGTTGTGAAACACAGAAAACTCTTTGACCATGATCGTTTTCAGCATTTCAGGATCTGCTACGACTAAAGATGGCTTCATACCGAGAGAAACAGCGAAGACTTTGCCGTATTTTCGTACATACTCCGACATCATCAAGTGAACGCTTCCATATTTGCGAACTTCGAGTAAATTGCCGACAAACGGCAGAGGTTTTGGACCGGAGACATTCAATCGACTCAGAACCGAGAAAGCGCGAGTACCATACCAGTAGGTAATTAGCAACAACGTAATCACTACGGAAAAGATGATGGAGGGATCCAAGATGCTGGAGGTTTGGCTTGTAATTCCCATTTCGTAGTTGTCTGAGGAATGTTTATACTAGCAATGCGAGCCGTCACGCTTGGTTGACAATAGGTAGAATTTGCATGACCCTGAAAAATCTTCACACGGGAGAGAAGAGTCAAACACGATGCTACGGTCTGAATAACGAACCCTCGCCGATATTTTACATCCATTTTCACCCAAAAGAGTCCCTTTCTAGCCAGAATAAACTTGAATTATGTGACAACCCGTCGTATTCCCAGGGTTCTCGCGGCACTGGAACATTTTCATTTCTTGGTCGATTTCTCTTGCCTCACACGATAAGTTACACTTACAGAGGTATTCTCCAAATTTACAGGGCTGGCAAACCAGTTATTAGTCATTTGAGTGATATAAAGGAGAATTAACACTATTGCCATTCATAGACAGTGGTATATTTTTATGTACTTGCTTATGAACCGTGTCGTGACTGCAGTGAAGTAAAATTCAATGTGAGAAACCACCGCTTTCTTTGTAAACGAAGCAATGACACAGATTGAACTGAACTTCTCTTCTCTTACTCCAGGCTTACTCAAACGCTGCGATATTCAAAACAAGGGAACCTGAACGATGGATGTGCTACGAGAGGCCCTTGGATCTGAGGAACTCGCTCATCCTGCCGCCATCGCAGGGATCTCTTTCCCCGAATTGTTGTTTTTCCATTGGCACGGAATGCAAGGCCTTGCAAACCTTAAGAAGCGTAATATTCCTGGTCCTAAACCTCTTCCATTTATTGAGAACTTTTTTGAGACAATGAAATTTAATGGAATGCACCTCATGTATCTCGAAATGAAACTAAAAAGTACGGTAAAGTTTTCGCCATTTGTCTGGGAGAAAAACCTGCCCTAGTTGTAACAGATCCGAAGTTACTTGAACAAATTATGATCAAGGATTTTCCGAACTTTCGCAATTATTTCCAGTTTGTGAAACGAACACCTCCGATTCAGCAAAAGCATCGCAGCTGCAAGAGATGAGACCTGGAAAGGAATCCGTAGGACGCTGACACCCACATTCAGCGCTGGGAAGATGAAGTTAGTGGTGTCGTTGATCGTGAATTCGTGTGATACGCTTGTGGAAAAACTTGATAAAGTGGCTGATTCAGGTCAGATAGGAAAATCTACACTAATCCACGAGAAGATTTTTATGAGAAAATTATTACTGTCACTGAAATTGTATTGCGGGGGAAAGGAAAGGAAGAAAACAAGAAGGGCTCGTAAAAGCGTACATTTATAACTTCCTACGCAGACGATATTTTGGCGCGTCACGCACTCTTCAAAATTGTGTGATGAACCATAGAAAGTAGGCATGCGAGCCCAAGCAGATGACAGAGAAAACCAGGATTGTATCCAGCCTTTAGGGCCCGTAGGTCAGACCGTCTGTAGTGCAATTTTTTTCCGCCCGCTCCACTTTAATAACACACCTCTTGGACATGTTAAAATAAAAATTATAAACAAAAAAAGCAATTTGGACCTACTACTCCCCTGGAGGGTGTCTTAAATCTCAACTCTACAACAGACAACCTATGCACATTCCGTTAGGAGCGGTTTGAATTGCTTCGGCAGCATAATTTAAACAATAGTAACGTCCTCATAGGTCACGCTATCTTAGGACTTTTCAGATGATCCCCAGGAGGGGGGACATTAGGGGCTAATGGTGATGTGCCACTAGACGAGGACGCATTTCGCGGCTTGATTGGCTACAATGATGTTCTTTTTTTAACAGAGTTACTAAAATGAGGTCGTACATTTTTAGAAAAAAAGTTGTTACCTCACTGTCAAAAGTGACTAAGATGGGTTCTAAAATTGGCCACACTAAAGATTATGGTCGGGCGGGGCTTCTGAGTGGCCAGCGACCCATACTCAGCAAAAAATTGAAGAAAACTCTCCCCCTCCCCCCCCCCCCACCCCGCCCTACTCTTCGATGATCCACTGATGCGCACGATAAATTGGCAGATTTCTGAGCATGAGCAGTGGATTTTATGCTTTTCAAAATCGTTAAGGCATGCCGTATCCTACAGCGTGCATTATTAATTTCTTTCTCACTGAACATCTTTCTCACTAAACGAGGGTGTCAGGATGTTGTGGATCTGCTTCCACGTCTCTTCGTGCGCGAAGAACACGGCTGAGCTTATCGGCTGTGGAGAAGTCGGAATCATTCGGTTGATCTGCTGCGACTAGAGATGGTATCTTACGAAGGGAAACTATGAAGACTTGCTGTATTTCAAACACTGGGAAAGCTGTCGAAAAACGGCTGAAGAAAAAAATATAAAATTTGAGCTAAAAACTCTTGTTTAGCGATAAGTTTATAGTCGTTAACGAATAAATGTTTTGTTCACGATTGATTGGATCCTTGCGAATATTTATCTCTCAGGATTCCTAAAGTCATTAACCACGCCAAGTAGCACTTGTGTTTAAGACCTCGGAAGATTCCTACTGAAATGAAGAGGCCAAAGAAAGAATGTTCAGCTAGTATAGACTTGCGCGGCTGTTTATGTTTCACCGCTTTCTTGTGTTCCTTTAGTCGAGAAGCAATTTTGTGTGTGGACTCACCAATTTCGATCATGCCATCACATCTCGATAGGGAATTGAATCAATATCAATATAGTCTGACCTTTTAGGAGATGATTTCATCAAATTCATTTTTACTTAAATTGTGTTTGTTGTGGAGACGCAGTATGTCTCGCTTGGTCGTCAGAGCTAGTAGTATTTGTGGTAAATGGCGAAATCTCAGGGCGAGGTGCTTTAAGTACGAATCCTAACCTTTTTCTGCAACCAAGTTTTAGCTAGAGGTATCACCTCTTACCATGCTACAAGGTAGAAGGGACAGTTTCTGCTACAATTTTTCTATAGGCCCCATTTAGAGAAATCTACACTTTTATTAGATCTCGTGACGATCCAGATGATAAGATATCCCTTCATAACTTGAAGACGACGCCATATTCAAATATTAACGAAGAACGTCATTCACACTTACGTCGATCCATTCTTTCTCTTCTTTTAACTCAGCCTGCAGTGAATATGCCTGCTGTGTTTAATGCGAAAATCAGATCAATCCGTATAGCAACATTGTGCTGAGCTGCGAATGAAATTTATGTGCGGTATGAAACGGGAAAAACGCTTTACAATCGAATGTAACTATTATATCTGACATGATACAGTGATAAAATTTCATTAGTCAGGTTATAGATCATGCGTTTCTCTTTGTGCCCTTTGCTCCACTCTTCTATTCTCTTTGACGCAAATAGTAACCGCCCACAAAATTACGGTGTTCCCAATTTTACAGAAGAAAAATATCAAATGCGTATTTTTTGCAGTGTCATTCATGCAGTGTTACTCTTGTTTCCGAAATTAGAAATAGCAACGCTACTGGTAATAAATATCGATGACCCCTTTTGACCCCGATGACGACATCAGATATAGGAAACAATAGGATAAACAAATCACGTAGACTGACTCCGCAACTCAGCTTATCATTGGACCATTTGACTTCACTGTGAATTTACATAAATTGCGATTTCGCAACGATTCTTATTCAAAAGTTATTGTAATTGTAATTCACTTAGTTACCCCAGTGCATCGGTTTCTGGTCGTCGCAGGAATACGAGGTGAGTTGAAGCTATCACCAGCTAGAGACCGTGATTCAATTTTATTTACTGCGAATGAAGAGGGGCTCGACTGCAATAAATTGGAGTTTAGTGTTCGTGATGTTGACTATTTCTGTAAACAAAGGAACAGTACAGATTTAGCTGAGTTCCTCTTCTCTTATTCTAGACTCACTAAAACGCTGCAACATTCAACACAAAGAGAACCTGAGCGATGAACGTCCTTCACCAAATTCTTCCAATGGAGGAACTCGCTCATCCTGCCAGCATCGTCTCTATTTTACTCCTTGTAGTTTTGTTTCTTTATTGGTATGGAACGCGCGGCTTTGCAAACCTCAAGAAGCTTAACGTTCCTGGTCCTAAACCTGTTCCGTTTATCGGCAACTTTCTCGAAGCGAGAAAATACGAGGGAATACAACTCATGCACGTTGACTACATGAAACGGTACGGCAAAGTATACGCCATCTGTTTGGGCGAAAAACCTTCACTAGTTGTTGCAGATCCGGAGTTACTAAAACAGATTATGATCAAGGATTTTCCAAACTTTCGCAATCGTTTTCAATTTATGAAGCCGACTCCTGCGTTCAGCAGAAACGTTTTGAATGCAAGAGATGACACATGGAAGAGAATCCGTAACACCCTGACTCCTACATTTAGTGCTGGGAAGATGAAATTGATGGTGCCACTAATAGAGACTTCGTGTAATACGCTAATGGAAAAACTTGATAAAATTGCTGATTCAGGTGAGAGATGGAGTATTGCAGAAATTGTACTGTAATTCTCCTCAATTATGAACTGTTTAACTGAGACAAAATCTAGAATTATACGCAAAAATCGAATATCTTAAGAAACGCCAAACGGTAGGAGATTACGATATTGTTTGATAGCAAATAGATTCGTCAAAGCCTGGCCTAACGTCACGAAAGCTAGTCACGCAATCCTTATCACTGCGAAACGTCATCTTACCGTAGAAAGTATATGTTATTATTGCATCGAAAGTCATCTTAAAATAATTGTCGGTCTGCAACTGATAAGGCCCAGGAAACTTCAACAGCGTTAGCCGTGTAAAAAGGTTAATACCCATCATGCACTGTAAGCTACGCGCCCAGGCTTCTTTTACAGGACATTCGAATGATATTGGTCCTCATGCTCCGGTAATCACTTTGGAGCTATTCGGTGAAACTTTCTTTTTGGACAAAGTTTTCTCTTTTGGTGTACTTGCTCGGGTGGTTACAAAGATGTGCGCGCTCTGACTGGTCAAGGATTGCGTCATATCTTACCACTATCGCCCTGAGCGAGATGTTTACAGCCAAAGTCAATAGAGGAGACTATTAACTCTGACATTCCAAGTTAGGGCGTTGCACTTTTCGGATTGAACTGGTCGCATTCAGCTTCCTGTTAGACAATTTGATCCTGTTAAACACTTTTTTTGCACTTTTTCTCATTCCGTCGCCCTGCGAATTGTTATTTTCTTACTCTAGATTACGTTTAGCCTGCGAACCATACTTACTTTTCGGATGATTTGGTGTTGAGAAATTCGGCTTCAGCACTCGATACTCTCTAGCCATAAGATACGCGTGAAAAGCACTCTTACTCACTTTTCCTTTTTTTTAATTTTCTTAACAGGTAAGATTGTAGACATGCTTGACTGGTTTAGTAAGCTGACGCTCGAAGTCATTTTGTCGACTGCCTTTGGCGTGGACGCAAAGATTCAACTGGGTGAGAACACCGAAATGCTGGAGAGAGCGAAAGCGATCTTTAAAGTTCCAAACACTGTTCGACAGATGGCTCGCCTTCCGTTTGGCAACTATTTACTTAGGCTGTTAATGCGGCTTTCAGGAATTAAGTCGAATTATTTTGAAGGCGTTGTCGGAGAGATCATCAAGTCCCGTCGCCAGCAGGGGCTCAGTGTGCGAAAAGACCTGCTTCAACTCATGATGAATGCTAATGATGAAACCACGGTCGAAGGTGTCAGCAGGCTTTCTGATGAAGAGATTGTAGCACAATCTATTGTCTTCCTATTAGCTGGATATGAAACGTCGAGCAACACGTTGGCATTTACCCTGTATTTCCTGGCTGTAAACCCGGATGTGCAAGACAAGCTGAGGAAAGAGATTAGCGAGGCCCTCGAGTCTAACGCTAAGAAACCTTTGTACGATGTCGCCCAGAATATCGAGTTCCTCGACTGCGTCATCAAAGAGGCGCAACGATTATGTCCGCCAGCTGCCCAAATCAACAGAGAATGTTCTGAAGATTATGACCTCAATGGCATCCACATTCCTGCTGGAACGGAGATAATCATTCCAATATACGCCATACATCGTGATCCAGATGCCTGGGAGGAGCCGGAAAAGTTTGATCCGGAGAGGTTCCGTGGACCATCCAAAGATACTCGCCATGCCTTCCAGTTCATACCGTTCGGTGCAGGGCCAAGAAACTGCATTGGAATGAGGTTTGCTCTGTTGGAAATCAAGGTTGCCCTGGTCAGGATTCTGGTGAAATACAAGTTTGTGCAGTCACCCGAGACACGAGTTCCTTTAGTCATACATGCTGGTGCTACTTTGTCAGCAAAAGATGGTGTGCGTGTTAGGGTGGAGTCCGTAATTTGAGAGTGAACAGCAGTCTTGACCACCTATTAGAAGTTCTTGTATACACAAATAATTCCACTGAAATGTTAATGACATAAATATACATTTTGTTGATTTATCTCTTCATATATTATAAGTAAGGACATGTTAAAACAAAAATTAAAAACAAAACACACAATTCGAAAAGCTGGCTCCGCCCCTGTAAAGTGTCTTAAATCTCAACTTTACAACCGACCACCTATGCACTTTCCGCTAGGTGCGGTTTTGAATTGCTTCGGCTGCGCTACAATAGTGGCAGCTTACTTTCACACTATAGTGACGTCGTCAGAGGTCACGCTATCTTAGGGCCGTGCTGGAGGGAAAAGAGGACTTTTGGGATGATCTCCGGGAGTGGGGAGGATATGAGGATATGCCACTGGATGAGGACGCAATTCACGGCTAGATTGGCAACAATGATGTTGATTTTTCAGTAGAGTTACTAAAATGGGGTCGCATATTTTTCGAAACTATGAGATGGTTCACGGTTAAAACGTTACCGCACTATCAAAAGTGACTAAGATTGGTTCTAAAATTGGCCACAGTGGAGATAATGATCGGACGGGGCTTCTGAGAGACCAGCGGCCCATACTCAACAAAAATTGACAAACCCCCCCCCCACACCCCCCCCCCCCAGCCATATTCTTTGATGATCCACAGTAGCGCAGATTTCTGAGCATGAGCAGTGGATTTTATGCTTTTCAAAGTCGTTAAATCACTGTGTATCCTACGGCGTGCACAATTAATTTCATCTTTCTCGCGCTGAACGAGGGCGTCAGGATGTCGCGGATCTGCTTCCATGTCTCGTCGCGCGCGGAGACACGGCTGAGCTTATCGGCTGTGAAGATGTTGGAGTCATTGGGTTGTTCAACTACGACTAAAGATGGCATCTTACGAAGGGAAACTATGAAGACTTAACTGTATTTCTTACATACTCGCAAACCCTGAGAATACTGTAGACAAACAGCTGAAAAAAATGTAAAATTTGAGCTAAAAACTCTCGTGCATTAGCGATAAGTTTAGAGAGTAGTTAACGAATAAATGTTTTCGTCACGATTGACTGGATTCTTGCAAATATTTATCTCTCAAGATTTCAAAAGTCATTAGCTACGCCAATTAGCACTTGTGCATAGGATCTCGGAATATTCCTACTGAAATGAAGTGGCCAAAGTGGAAAGACTGTTCAGCTAGCATAGGCTTGCACGGCTGTTTATGTTCGACCGCTTTCTAGTGTTCCTTCAGTCGCGAAGCAATTTTGTGTGTGAACTCACGAATTTAGCCCAGGCCATCACAATCTTGACAGGAATTTGAATCAATATCAATATAGTCTGATCTTTTAGGAGATGATTTCATCAAATACATTTTTACTTTAATTGTGTTTGTTACATGCAGTGACGCGGTATGTCTCGCTTGGTCGACAGAGCTGGTAGAATTTGTGGTAAATGGCAAAATCTCGGGGCGAGGTACTTTAAGTACGAATCATTACCCCTTTTTGCGACCAAGTTTTAGCCAGATCCACCGTGTTACAAGTTGTAGTGAAGAAAGAAGGTAGAAGGGACAGTTTCTGTTTAAATTTTTCCACAGGCCTTAATCTGCACTCTTAATAGATCTCTTGACGATCCAGATGATAAGGTACCACTTCGTACCTTGCAGACGACGTCATATTCAAATGTTAATGAGGAACCTCACTCACACTTACGTCGATCGATTCTTTCTATTCTTTTCATTCAACCTGCAATTTAATGCGAAAATCAGATCAATCTGTTTAACAATATTCTGCTAAGCTGCGAATGAAGTTTATGTGCGGTATGAAACGGTGAAAAACGCTGCACAAGCGTAAGTGACTATTATATCTGACATGACAGTGTGACAAATTTCATTGGAAAGATTATAGATCATGCGTTTCTTTGTGCTCTTTTCTCTTCTCTTTTATGCTCTTTGACGCAAATAGTAACCGCCCAGAAAATTACAGTGTTCCCAATTTTAAACAGGAAAAAACCAAATGCCTTCTCCGTAATTTTCGCAGTGTCATTCATGCAGCGTTACTCTTGTATCCCAAACAGAAATAGCAATGCTACTGATAACAAATATCGATGACCCCTTTCAACCCGATAACGAGGTCAGATATAAGAAACAATAGGATGTTCGTTTCTCAAAACAAATCATGCAGACTGACTCCGCAGACTCACCTTATCATTGGGCAATTCGATACGGTCAATTTACATAAATTGCGATTTCAAAGGCTATTGTAGTTGTAACTCACTTAGTTGCTCCAGTGCACGCAAATCGGTTTCTGGTCGTCGCAGCAATACGAGGTGAGTTGAAGCTATTACCAGCTAGAGACCTTGATTCCTTTTTATTTACTGCAAATGAACTGTGGCGTGACTGCAATGATGTGAAATTCAGTGTTCGTGATGTCGACTATTTCTGTAAACAAAGGAACAATACAGATTTAGCCGAGTTCCCCTTCTCTTACTCTAGACTCACTAAAACGCTGCAACATTCAACACAAAGAGAACCTGAACGATGAACGTCCTTCAACAAGTTCTTCCAATGGAGGAATTTGCTCATCCTGCCAGCATCGTCTCTATTTTGCTCCTTGTAGTTTTGTTTCTTTATTGGTATGGAACGCGTGGCTTTGCAAACCTCAAGAAGCTAAATGTTCCTGGTCCCAAGCCTCTTCCGTTTATCGGCAACTTTCTCGAAGCGAGAAAATACGAGGGAATACAACTCATGCACGTTGACTACATGAAACGGTACGGCAAAGTATACGCCATCTGTTTGGGCGAAAAACCTTCACTGGTCGTTGCAGATCCGGAGTTACTAAAACAGATTATGATCAAGGATTTTCCAAACTTTCGCAATCGTTTTCAATTTATGAAGCCGACTCCTGATTTCAGCAGAAACGTTTTCAATGCAAGAGATGACACATGGAAGAGAATCCGTAACACCCTGACTCCTACATTTAGTGCTGGGAAGATGAAATTGATGGTGCCACTAATCGAGACTTCGTGTAATACGCTAATGGAAAAACTTGATAAAATTGCTGATTCAGGTGAGAGATGGAGTATTGCAGAAATTGTACTGTAATTCTCCTAAATTATGAACTGTTTAACTGAGAAAAAATCTGGAACTATTCGCAAAAATCGAATATCTTAAGAAACGACAAACGGTAGGAGATTACGATATTGTTTGATAGCAAATAGATTCGTCAAAGCCTGGCCTAACGTCACGAAAGCTAGTCACGCAATCCTTATCACTGCGAAACGTCATCTCACTGTAGAAAGCATATTTTATTATTGCATCGAAAGTCATCTTAAAATAATTGTCGGTCTGCAACTGATAAGGCCCAGAAAACTTCAACAGCGTTAGCCGTTTAAAAAGTTTATTACCCATCATACACTGCAAGCATCGCGCCTAGGCTCCTTTTCCAGGACATTCGAATGACATTGGTCCTCATGCTCCGGTAATCACTTTGGAGCTATTCGGTGAAACTTTCTTTTTGGACAAAGTTTTCTCTTTTGGTGTACTTGCTCGGGTGGTTACAAAGATGTGCGCGCTCTGACTGGTCAAGGATTGCGTCATATCTTACTACTATCGCCCTGAGCGAGATGTTTACAGCCAAAGTCAATAGAGGAGACTACTAATATAACTCTGACATTCCAAGCTAGGGCGTTGCACTTTTCGGATTGAACTGGTCGCATTCAGCTTCCTGTTAGACGATTTGATCCTGTTAAACATTTTTTTTGCACTTTTTCTCATTCCATCGTCCTGCGAATTGTTATTTTCTTACTCTAGATTACGTTTAGCCTGCAAACCATACTTACTTTTCGGATGATTTGGTGTTGAGAAATTCGGCTTCAACACTCGATACTCTCTAGCCATAAGATACGCGTGAAAAGCACTCTTACTCACATTTTCCTTTTTCTTTATGAATTTTATGAACAGGTGAGACTGTAAACATGCTTGACTGGTTTAGTAAGCTGACGCTCGAAGTCATTTTGTCGACTGCCTTTGGCGTGGACGCAAAGATTCAACTGGGTGAGAACACCGAAATGCTGGAGAGAGCGAAAGCGATCTTTAAAGTTCCAAACACTGTTCGACAGATGGCTCGCCTTCCATTTGGCAACTATTTAGTTAGGCTGTTAATGCGGCTTTCAGGAATTAAAACGAATTATTTTAAAGGCGTTGTCAAAGAGATCATCAAGTCCCGTCGCCAGCAGGGGCTCAGTGTGCGAAAAGACCTGCTTCAACTCATGATGAATGCTAATGATGAAACCACGGTCGAAGGTGTCAGCAGGCTTTCTGATGAAGAGATTGTAGCACAATCTATTGTCTTCCTATTAGCTGGATATGAAACGTCGAGCAACACGTTGGCATTTACCCTGTATTTCCTGGCTGTAAACCCAGATGTACAAGACAAGCTGAGGAAAGAGATTAGCGAGGCCCTCGAGTCTAACGCTAAGAAACCTTTGTACGATGTCGCCCAGAATATCGAGTTCCTCGACTGCGTCATCAAAGAGGCGCAACGATTATGTCCGCCAGCTGCCCAAATCAACAGAGAATGTTCTGAAGATTATGACCTCAATGGCATCCACATTCCTGCTGGAACGGAGATAATCATTCCAATATACGCCATACATCGTGATCCAGATGCCTGGGAGGAGCCGGAAAAGTTTGATCCGGAGAGGTTCCGTGGACCATCCAAAGATGCACGCCATGCCTTCCAGTTCATACCATTCGGTGCAGGGCCAAGGAACTGCATCGGAATGAGGTTTGCTCTGTTGGAAATCAAGGTTGCCCTGGTCAGGATTCTGGTGAAATACAAGTTTGTGCAGTCACCCGAGACACGAGTTCCTTTAGTCATACATGCTGGTGCTACTTTGTCAGCAAAAGATGGTGTGCGTGTTAGGGTGGAGTCCGTAATTTGAGAGTGAGCAGCGGTCTTGAACACCTATTAGAAGTTCTTGTATACACAAATAATTCCACTGAAAATGTTTATTACATAGATGCGCCTTTGGTTGATTTATCTCTTCATGGATTATACGTTAGAGCACTTTGAGCGCTTATCGATTGCAGAGCAAAATTAAGAGAAAATAAAGCAACTCCGAATCACTTTCGACCTCGAATTGAAAATTGCTCTAACCATGCTAACGACGAAGCTATGATACACAATTAAAAAGATTATGGACTCGAGAACTTGAAACAAGAATCAGCTAGTGTAGTAAGCAACACTCTGGCATATGGCGAGGAAACAACTCACGGAGAACTGTTAATTAATGTTATGTCGTCTCATGGATGAAAATAACACTCGAACGAAATAAGCAAATGAAATAAAGTTAAAAAAAAACAACCTTTTGCACTCCGTTTTCTCTGTTTTGCAAGATGACAAGAGGACTGAACCAGATTGACTTTTTTTTTAACTTAGTCCAGCACTGGCATAAATGCTGTAAGGGTGGCTTATCATTTCCCTTTTGTGAGTGCTGTGACCCAGTGAAGGTGGGGAACAATCGAGAAGTTAGGCGACTATTACTTCTGAGGCATCAACTTGGCTTCCATAGAAATGATTAATTGCTAACTGCCCTTAAATAGAAAACTACGAGGTAAGTTGCAAAATTATTTGCCTATAATTTCGAACTATTTTAGCAAAACGAATCGAGCCTCCGGTGAGTAGTTTCCACAGCCTCGATTTTTCCCTGAGAGAAGCAACGTGGCGTTTGAACGTCGGCGCATATGCAAATAAAATGATTTAAAGTGTCTTAGAGAGAAACCAGACAGAGCGCTTTCTGGCCTCAGAACAAAGCTCTCACAATAACATTCAGTGACACGCCCAAATCAAAAAGTCAAAATAACTTAAATCCGTATGATTTGTTAATAACTCTCCGAAGAAAGCGGTAACTCAACAGAATACTCTTAGTTGGAGAAAAAATCTGACGTTTCAATTGATTTTCAACTAATTTGCATAACAGCGGTTGTTTCTGCCACGGCTGACGAAAAATCAGTGAGCCAATTGACTGAGCATGCTTTTCGTTTGATCGCTGTGTTAGAAGAGACGCACGATTTAAAATGTGGGGACTACTTTGGCAGACTAAAAACAACGGTCAACCGCCGTGAAAGTTGGGTTTATCCAGTAACATGACGCGTTTGAACGGCTTGCGAAAATGGTTGATTGATTGTAAAAAGGGTAGTCAACAATCTCTTGTTTGTAAAGCTGTACCGGAATGCTATTCAAACGCCAGTCGCTTAAAACTAAACTAATTTCCTTTCTAAGTAAAGATCAAGCCTGGTTCACACTCAGAACACAAGTTCAATCACAGATACTACCAACATCACTTGTATTTGAACTTGACTCTGCTGTTGCTTTGCAAGTGTGAATCAGATTAAGACCTTATGCCCTCCTCCCTTGTAAAATTACGCTCCAATCAGTACACTAAAATGAAACTACATAGTCAAAGTTTTATTCAAGTGTCAAGCCAAGTATAAAAAAAAAAATCAAAAATAGAACGTCAGGCCAGTTTAGTACTCTTCTCCTTCCTCTTCGCCTTCGGCATCCACAGAATCCACGCCCACTTCTTCATAGTCTTTCTCCAAGGCAGCCAGATCTTCACGGGCCTCAGAGAACTCTCCTTCTTCCATTCCTTCGCCCACATACCAATGGACAAATGCGCGCTTAGCATACATCAGATCAAACTTGTGATCCAAACGAGCCCAGGCCTCTGCAATAGCTGTGGTGTTACTCAACATACAAACTGCACGTTGCACCTTAGCAAGGTCACCACCCGGTACAACTGTGGGTGGCTGATAATTGATGCCGACCTAGAAACATCGAGAAGATACTCACTGAGAAGATGGTCACAGAGCATCCCTTAGGGATGAACCAAGGGATTGGTAGTCTCCTAGCAAGAAAAATCTTTCCAGTCAAAGTTCTTTTTTCGTCTGGCAGTATGCTTGTGTAATTTCTTTAAAAAAACAAAAGCAGGACAAAGATAGAAGAAAGGGGAATTGACCATTTTTCACGGTTAAACATGAC
This sequence comes from Pocillopora damicornis, assembly GCF_964200805.1. Lineage (NCBI taxonomy): Eukaryota > Metazoa > Cnidaria > Anthozoa > Scleractinia > Pocilloporidae > Pocillopora > Pocillopora damicornis. The sequence continues at coordinate 16,684,531 of NC_142678.1, forward strand.
AAATTGAAAGGAATTTTTTTTAGTTAAGATAATCAAAGACGTTAAAAGCCCCTCTCTCTGATAAGGCCCCATGTCTGTAGCCTGAAGATTTTCATCTACATAAACGGTACATCTTTTCATTTTAAGAGATTGTCAGTCGACTTATTGGATGCCCTATACAATGATTACACTCATATAGATGTAACCCAACCTTAAATCCAGTTGGGCACCAATCAACAAACTGAATGGTCCTCTTGGTCTTGATGGTGGCAATGGCAGCGTTAACATCTTTAGGAACAACATCACCCCTGTACAACAGACAGCAAGCCATGTACTTGCCATGACGAGGGTCGCACTTCACCATCTGATTGGCTGGTTCAAAGCAGGCATTGGTTATCTCAGCCACACTGAGTTGTTCATGGTAGGCCTTTTCGGCAGAGATGACAGGTGCGTATGTCGCCAGAGGGAAGTGAATTCGTGGATAGGGCACTAAGTTGGTCTAAAATAATCCAGAGAGATTTTCTGAAGTTTATTTCAAGTAACTTGTAAGTCTATAGAGTTGCATGATCACTTCTGGCTTGCTCATGAAAAACGTGAAAGGATTTTTCCTCAACATGGTGATTCTTCCCAAAATAGGATGAATATTTACCGGTGATTGAATCGACTTTACGTTCTTAAGGGTGAAAAACTCAGTTTCCAGATATACTTCTTTATTGTTTTGGTGTACAAATTATCCCCTTTAAATAGGAGAAATTAAGAAAAGATTCATCGAGGGGCAGAAAGAGATAGCTAAAAACGTTTACGAAGTTGATGACGCAAATTATAACCTTGAAAACAACGATTCGAGGAACGTTCCGAGTCGATGTCCTTTAAATTTCGTGATTTTTCCACAAATTATAGATCAAACTGTTCCATACACTCAATACTTTCTACCTATCAAGTTTTTTAAATTTTACTTTAAAAACCCTCGCTTCCAACCACCGCAAAATGTACCGTGAACCGATGACATGACGCTCGTGATTAGTGCCAATACAGGAATAAATTGGGTAAGTTTGGACCATTTTACCTTTTAAACGAGCACCATGATCTATCTTTCTTTCTGTGTTTTTCAAAACAGACATTGGAAGGGAACATTTCAGGAAAGTTTAGAACAATTGTTCCACAAATTATAGATTAAAACTTTTTTTCTAAGAAACTACTGTAAGCTTGACACCCTGGGAATAAATACGTATTCACCCACGCTTGAAAATTAGAATTAAACATTAAAAAAAAAAAACTATCCTATACCTGGAATTCTGTCAAGTCAACATTTAGAGCACCGTCGAATCGTAGAGAAGCCGTGATTGAGGACACAATCTGTCCAATTAGTCGATTCAGATTGGTATAAGTGGGCCTCTCAATGTCCAAGTTCCGGCGGCAGATGTCATATATGGCCTCGTTGTCCACCATGAAAGCACAGTCAGAATGCTCAAGTGTGGTATGGGTGGTAAGAATGGAGTTGTAAGGCTCCACAACAGCTGTTGCGATCTGTGGGGCAGGGTAGATAGCAAATTCAAGCTTGGACTTCTTGCCATAGTCAACTGACAGCCGTTCCATAAGCAGTGACGTGAACCCAGAGCCAGTGCCACCTCCAAAGGAATGGAAAATGAGGAAACCTTGCAAGCCAGTGCACTGATCTGCCTGAAAAGCATAAAAAATACATCCATTCACTATGACTAAACCCACTTTACAGGTGAAAATAATCAGAGGCCCAATAGCGAAATGAAATAAACTGAAAAAAATGATTACTCGTGGTTAGAGTGACAGAGAATATTAATGGATCATCCAATGCTGCTGCTTGCTATTATATTATTATTATGGGAAAAAATCCAATGATCACAGTATAACGTAGTTTTCAGGAATCCTTTTTAAAAACCAGACTTACTTGATATAAAATCTATAACTACCATTCCCCGTTTAACACGAACCAGTCAAAGAGTGCATCAGCAGTCTACTCTCTCCTACTGAATGAAAGTAACAGCTTGAGCCAACTGTTAGCCGCAATTATCCATGATGATCAGTTTTACAAAGGCAATCTTACCAGTTTGCGAATCCTGTCAAGGACAAGGTCAATAATTTCCTTGCCAATGGTGTAATGGCCACGTGCATAGTTGTTGGCAGCATCTTCCTTGCCAGTGATTAGCTGCTCAGGATGGAATAACTGGCGGTATGTACCAGTGCGGACTTCATCTGAAACACAATGAGGAGTTGGTTAATATATTAACCTTTTGCCCTAAGAGTGATTTATCATTAGCATCTAAAAACAAATTCTCCTGGTAAGTACCAGAGAAATTGTATAGGGAACAGTTAGGAGAATATGCATACTGATGTAAGGATTTAAAGGGTTAAGACGAAATTGGAATTGATAGCTTGCTTATGACCATTGCAACTTGATCACGATAGAGAATTTCATAGATAAACTTCCTATTGCAAACATATTGTTAATATAATACAAAGATCATCATATTTCACTCATCTGGAATTTCTACAGATACATCTCAAGTATACTTGAGCTGTGTGGAGGCACTTAAACACGTAGGGCTGGTCATGTAAATAAAGTTTAGCCGTTGTTTAACAAAACCACGTTATAAGGACTTCTAAGCCATCTACAATATAGCCGAACTTTCGATCTGAATATTCATTTTTGTGCAAAGACATTTATTCCATTGAATCATTGTGAAAAGACATTTATTCCATTGAATCAACCATCTTATAGAGAATCCTTGAGGCTCACTGCTTGCGCAAGACCGAGGTTTTGGGATAGACCTCGTGTAAATAACCCGCCCATATATTCCTCCTCACCCAATCTATGTTGTAAATTCAATATTTATCGCTTATAGTTGGAAGTAACGTCAAAATTCAACTCCTTTTGAAATAATAGCTAAAAATTTGAATAATTTTTCCCATTATAGCGAAATCCTGAAATCATGACACCGATCCATAGCAACCACAATCGTAATAAAAATATGAATACCAAATAAAAAACGAAAGTGCTACAGAAACTGCACATTTACACGCTAAAATCCATGAGACATATTTCCTGTTTCACACCAAACACATTTTTGAGCGAGTTTCTTGATTTTTGGCGCTGTCGTTAGAGCAAATTCGCATTGGAGGACTGTCTCCATCGTCTAATGAAAGCTGGCTTATACAAAACGTAGGGCAAACGACGACTTTTAGGAAAACTAATGACTCTGTCGATGAAATCGTGAATGAAAAATTTCAAAGTTGGTTTATCTCTGAACATACCGACTACCGTTGGTTCCAAATCGACGAAGACAGCGCGAGGAACGTGCTTTCCAGCTCCAGTTTCGCTGAAGAAAGTATTGAAAGAATCATCGCCGCCTCCAATGGTCTTGTCGCTCGGCATTTGGCCATCAGGCTGAATCCCATGCTCCAAGCAGTACAATTCCCAACAAGCATTACCAATCTGCACTCCTGCCTGTCCAACGTGAACTGAGATACACTCACGCTGCGAAGAAACGAAAAAGGAGTCACACAAAAAGCATCAAAACCTCTTCCTAACTTACAGATCGTAAAATGAGATCGCGCGGTCGGACAATAGGCTATTTCTTTACAAACGAGTCCAAACCAACCGAGAAACAAATGATGAAGAAAACTAAAACGAATCACTAAGGTTAAAGAAGAAATAAAACTTATAAAAATTAAGTGTCTAGGACTAATTTCAAAATCCTTTGAATTTGAACGCGGCTATTGCTGAAAAGTAGCGTATTTAAAGTCGTTTCGTGATCAATCACAGATTATTTTCCTCGTCTGAAATTGACACCAGTTCTACTTCAGTGACATGTCTGCTACTGAGGAATTTAACTTACCATTGTGGATAAATGTTTTTATGACTTCTTGCTTTGAAAGCGGTGGAGAATTTCACAAAGTTTTCTCGTAGAAGAAGTAACGACCCCTCCCAAGAAAACCAACGAAAAATGATGACGAATAGGCGCTCTTTGTTCTCGTCATCACTCCTCATGTTCGTTAGGTACACGTCAGAATGACCTCTTTGTAACCAGGCAACGATTTGAACTCTGAATCGAATGAGCGCGCGAGAATAAGGCTTTTGTTGAATTTTGGTTTTGTAGGTAAAATCGTAAACTTCAAAGTCGTTCAAATATGTGTAGGTTAGCCTGTTGGCTGAAGAGATTCAGCGATGGTTGTTAATGAAGTTTTAGTTGTTGCTGCTTTTTTCCATGACGGAAAATTGTGGAGCAACAAAATTATTTCACCGATCTTTACTGACAGCTGGGTTACAGTACCATTACTCTTGACTTTGGGAGGCTCGAAAGGGTTTTTCGTTGTTGCAGTGTTTGTGAACGATGGAAGATTACAAACAAGGATATTTAATGGGGTGGGCAAACTATGTCTCTTTGCAACTCTATTGCTGGGCTATACTCTGAGGGTACTTGTGGCGTCATATCAGTTACCATGGCAATGCACAAGGTCCACAAAAACGTCCACTCAATTTTAGTTTTTGTAAATTATTTGTTTCGAGCTAGAAACAAATGTATTTCGCAGATTTTATTTCCGGTTCGCGCAATTTCAAGCAACATTTAACTTCCGGTGTGCTGATTTTGATTCTACACACGCCACAACTAAGATGCACGCGTCAGCTGAATGAATCAAAATCAGCACACCGGAAGTTAAATGTTGCTTGAAATTGCGCGAACCGGAAATAAAATCTGCGAAATACATAAGTTTCTAGCTCGATATTTTGTTTGGTGACCTATCTTGATTTTATGCATGCACGCACCATTCACGATGGCACTTCAAATATAAAAGTTTCGGGAAAAAAGTATTAAGTAGAATTTTCTGTAAGCCATAAATCGCATTTTCTTTAAATATATTTAATTCTACTGGATAAATTTTTTCCATACTGTCTGAAAAGTTAAAGAATTTAGGGAACTTTCCGACAAAGAGATAAAAATGGTAGGTCACCGAATTAGTTTTTCAGATAATTTACAAAAACTAAAATTTAGTGGACGTTTTTGTGGACCTTGTGCGTTGCCATGGTAACTGATATGACTTCATAAGTACTCTCAAAGTATAGCCCAGCAACAGAGTTGCAAGGAGACATATAGTTTGCCCACCCCATTGAATATCCTTCTTTGTAATCTTCTATCGTTTCACAAACACTGCAACAACGAAAAACCCTTTCGAGCCTCCTTAAATCGCATATGAAGTGTCACTTGCATTTTGAAAATCAGACCAAATTTCAAGTTATGCGTTGTTCCGAGTTACAAATCGTAAGCGATGTTACTTTGCATATTATAAATTGAATTTGAGACGAAATCGCCAACGCATCATTAAAAAAGAATTAGTCAGTGCGTTTTTATTTGGTGGGTCTAAAACGCAGGTCAAGATTGGCGGGTCATGAGTCGCAAGTAGCAGGTGGTGTGTCATAGTTCACGGGTCGTAGGTTGCGGATGACTTATTACTTTGCCAATAGTTAAAAATGCCTCTCTAAAGTAGTGGCGTAAAGGAAGCATTCCAGTTAGCGCTAAGGGAACCAATAATTTAGTAGTGTTCCAGTGTATAGTTGGAAACGATGCAATAATATGAGCGCGCTATGATGTTAAATTCCAACATCTAGTAGATTTTAACCAAAATCTTTAGATTATTTCCCCTCAATGTCCTTCCCTGATGAATGATTTAGGCTTGACCCTCATCAATTATCACCTGATAGAACTCTTTAGCTCACCATCATATGATTAACCTTTTAAACCACAATAGTGACTATCATCTAATTTCTCCTTACAATATCACCCCTCAATCAAACATTAATGTCACAAGAATAGAGGAAATGATCACCAACTTAAGAAGCTCTTAATTGTTAAACAAATTCTCCTTGTCAGCACCTTAGGAAAAGTATAGGGAATAGTACAGAGAATATTTAAATGAATGTTAGGGTTCAATAAATATATGTAGACAGTCATCTATAAAGAGACATGGCTCCTCAAGCTCAAACAAACAGCAATGTGTTCCATTGATGTTTGAGGGGTAAAATTCATTCTATATTCATTTTTTAAATCATGTTACATGGATTCAGAGTAAACCTGGGTTTCCTTAAATTCCTTTTGTTCTGTAAAAATGTTGACCATGAGAGATAAATCTGGACAAGAAGGTTTTTCCATAACTTTTTGTCTTATGCAAAGTGATTTGATATTTCTATCATACCTAGATAGTGTCCTATTTCATGCAGGATTTTCTTCTTGTAGTGCTCCACATCAGCTTTGTTGACACTCTCTCAGCAATTGTTTGAAAATGTCAGGGCTGTCTGAAATTCTTCAACACAATTTAACTGAATGTTCTTTAAAAACTTCAACAGATTTTATTCACAGAATCCTCTGCTCAAGATAATAATGATTGTTCATTATCATGAAGGTCTTTAGAAGATGGTGAAGAATCAGGAATTCTAGAATAGGGGTTTGCAAATTCAATATCTTGTTTAGCAACTGTTTCCTTTCCATGTTTCCTAAGTCTAGGATCAAAGAAATCAATCCAGGAATCTTCATAGGGGGATCATTTTTCCTACTATTTTCCTCGCAGTGCTGTAAAGAAAGTTTAATTTCTGAATTAGGCACTGGTTTGTGTGTAGCTGTTGGTTTGGGGTTCTAATATGCATGCATACAGGGGACAAACTTTCTTTGATTTGAAAAAAAAAAAAACCATCAAAAACTGCCCCCAAATGTCTACATTCTTGATCTGCTCCACACTTGCAGTTGCAGAATACAGAGTAAAAAGACCCATTTGAATCAAAAACAAACCAGAGCCTGTAAAGCATCTCACCTTCTTGAGTTTTTTCTTTGTGTTGGTATCACCCAAGCCACAAATGCACAAAAAAAAAAAAAAAAAATGCTGCCATCAAAGTTCTGAACATGCCCATTTGTTCACAGGTTATATTCTTCAAATGAGTGCTAGGAGGATAGCATACTTTTACCATAATCAGCCTGAATCATTATTGAATGATTGAAAATGTCACTTGAGTAGTCATTGGACAATCACATCATTTAGAAAGGGTCCAAGATTTTTTATCCAGCTGAAGAGGTAAGGCATCTTAACAAACATTCATCAATGAACTCATTTGCAAAGTCAGGTTGAGTAGAGAGGTCCATAAAAGGCTTTAGGATTTGAACATTCCACACAGAAATATATAGACAGGATTAGCAGTAGTAAATGTGGCTTGTTGTGAGGATGAATGCTTGGTAATTGTAAGTTTATTTGCAAAAGTTTGGGAACCAGTCATGGTAAAAGAGGATGAAGTCAGTTGCTTAGCAGCAGTAATTTTAGAGCTGGAGCTTGCTGCTCAATAACAGAAGAGGATGGTGGTTACTTGGAAGTAGTAGGAGTAGAAGCTAGGGCTGGATTCTAAACAGACCATGTTCACTTGGTAGTAAAAATATTAGTGCTTGGGGCTGATTGTAGAACCCAAGATAAGGATGGCTTTTGCCTGGCAGTAGTAGGGGTAGTAGCTGGGGTTAGTTGTTCAACCCTTTCACTCCCAGGATCTCATCAGTAATTCTCCTTCCAGTCTGCCATACAATTCTTATGATGTTAGTTTGGAGAATTTGGTATTAGATCATCAAATAATCCCCTAATTGATATTTTTCTCCATTCTTATCACTAATCTGCTTGACATAGTATTAATAATGTAAGGAGAAATTCTGTCTTGGTCACTCATGGGAATTAAAGGGTTAACAGAAGATGGTTGCTTGGCATCATGAGGCTCAGTTGCTGGAGTAGATTGTTTAACAAAAGATGGTTACTTGGCAGTGGTGGGTTCCAGAGAAAAAGTTGATTATTTAACACTTTTTTAAGTAGGTGAAGATAATTCTTTTGTGTTGGTTGGAGCTTGACTAAGTTGCTCAGCTCAAGTACATTAGTAATTTCAGATGGTGGTTTGACAGAAGGAAAAGTTTGTTGACCCTTTAACTCCCAAGATCTCATTAGTAATTCTCCTTACTGTCTGTTAAACAACTCTTATGATGCTAGTCTGGAGAATTTGTTATCGAATAGACAAAATAATCCTCTAAATTATTAATATTTATCTTCATTCTTATCACTTGTTTGCACGATGATGTATTGATATCGTAAGGAGAAATTCTTTCTTAGTCACTCATGAGTGAGTAAAAGGGTTAAGTTTGATAGCGAGCTGTAGGATATTGTATCGCCTGAAATCAGTATTTCAGGCAAAGGAGAACTACAACAGCTACCTCAAGGCAACAGGAGAATGAAATGGTTTGCCTCATGAGCAGAATCATCTTGCTACTTCAAAATGATTGGACACCTACGCTGCTCCTCTATTGTGATCGGTGAAAATGAACTGGTTCAAAATTGAACCATTATTGACGATGAATACGTACAAATTGGTCCCTCGAAGAAGAAGCACGACGCAATATGCAAACAGCTTCTCCTTAAGTTCCCCTGATCTCATTGTTGTTCACGCGATCCTCCAAAAAGTTCGAAGAGACAAGTAGCGGCTCAGAAACCTCTGGATTTTTCACAATCGAACTACTGTTTAACCCATGGACTTTCCCATGTTTCTCGTCGCTCGTTGCATCCCTCCAAAGAGCAATAGCTTGCCAATAAAAGAACCCATCGTTTCTTTTGATAAAACAGCGGTGAGAACGCGTTTATCTCTCACAAAAGTCGTTATTTTGGACGTCGAGTCAAATTTTTTGTGTGCTCTCTTCTAAGTAGTCTATCAATTACCGGGATGAGCATAACACAGGTATCAACGCTGGTGAACGTCGGAGCAGGGGATGAGGGGGGAGGTCTTGAGGAAAAATGAGCTGAGCGATGAGGTTTCCTTTCCCACTCCCCGAGTGTCTCCCTAAGTACTTCCGACAGTTTTGCACTAGTCAACCGATTTGTTTGGGCACGTCCAGATTGCGCTGTCCACAGGTCGCGTGATTTAATTACAATGTGCGTTTCATCCCTCATTGTGTCATGGCACGCCTGAACTTTATTGTGGATTATTTGCTCTCCCACGAATAGTTTTGATGTTTACACGCTGACAGCTAGCGAGAGTAACGTATGCAAAATGGCGGATATTGAATTAAATCTACGTGACCTTTGCTTCACTTTCGGATCATTGGTAACATTTGTCTGGCTGCTATACTGGTGCGGAACATATCGGTTTTCTGTTCTTAAAAATCTTGGTATACCTGGACCTGAGCCATGGCCATTCTTGGGAAGTATTCTCGAAGTGCACAAGTTTGGTGGTCTGCATGCCATGTTGTTGGAGAACATGAAGCGCTACGGAAAGATCTTTGCGGTGTGTTTGGGTCGATCGCCCACAATTGTTATCACTGAGCCAGAGGTCTTAAAAACAATTTTAGTAAAGGAATTTACCAGTTTCAGGAATCGATCGGACGAGGTTAAACCTCCTCCTCCTCTTAACTGTGGCCTTTTGGCAGCCAGGGACGAACAGTGGAAGCGAATTCGAAGCATTTTGTCACCATCGTACACAACTGGTAAAATGAAACAGATGATTCCACTTATGGACGATGCAGTGAATGTACTAATGATGAAGTTAGATGAAGTAGCTGACGCAGGTATGCAGTAAAATATATCTAACAACTTTGAAAATCCCTTCGTTGTTTGACCAAATTGCGTGACAAAGACAGAGTTACTTTGTGACTTCTACACGGGAATAATAATTTACATACGAAAGCAAACGGACCAAACGGGGTAAGAATTCCTATTAAAAGGAAGACAAAAAAAATTTGAGCAAATTTAATCAATTTCCCTGAAGAATACTTTTCTCGGCTAATATTTGACGATAAACTTTCTGCACTTTTCCTTTTCGATTGTTTGTTTCTAAGCATTTTAGTGTTTTGTTCTTTTGGTTAATTTATGTCGAGTACACTTTTTACCATAACAAAAACCTCTTTTATTTCACTTAATAAATGCACAGCTTATTATTAGTTTAGTCAACTTTGTGCGCTTAAAGTTGAAATTATTGGAAACGATTTCGCTTCGATTAAGATTAAGGACATGGACAACTTTTGATTGCGGGAATTCTGTTAAGCTTTAACTGTTGTTACTGTCTTGTTCTAGAAAAAAGTGTAGAAGTAGTGGAGTTGTTCAGCAAGTTAACTCTTGATGTCATCTTGTTAACTGCTTTTGGAATCAAAACTGACATTCAGACAGATCCACAGAACTCAGTGACAAAAGAGGCACGAAAGTTGTTCCGTAGGTTGTGGCTGACGCCTTATCTATCGATATTCCCCTGTAGTTCTTTACTGAGGCGAATAATAGCGTTTTTTCGGCAAGGTTTAGCGTTCTTCGTGGGCGCGGCAACAGAGATTTTCGAAGAGAGGAAAAAATATGCTACTGAGGGACGAAATGATCTGATACAGCTCCTGCTAACCGCTCACGATGAACCTGCAGCTCAGGGTGTCAGTAAACTGTCCGATGACGAGGTGATAGCTCAGTTGATTACGTTTTTATTGGCGGGTTATCAAACTTCCAGCAGCACACTGGCATTCACTGCATATCACCTCGCTATGGATTCTGATGTCCAAGAAAGACTTAGGTGTGAGGTAGAGATTGCCATTCAAACTTACCACGATTTGCCTTTGTACGATCTCGTCCACGAAATTGAGTATCTCGATTGCGTCATGAACGAATCTATGCGGCTTTGCCCACCCCTTCACATCTTTAATCGGAAATGCGAAGAAACATGCGCAATAAGTCCAGGCCTCACAATACCCGCCGGTATGGATGTTACCATACCGGTTTACGCGCTTCACCACGATCCCGAAGCGTGGCCCGATCCCAAAGTATATGACCCGGAGAGGTTCCGGGGACCCGCCAAGGAAGCGCGTCACCCGTTCCAATTCCTTCCGTTTGGCGCCGGTCCAAGGAACTGTATTGGAATGAAATATGCCATGATGGAAATCAAAGTCGCCTTGGTCAGGATTTTGAGGAAGTTTAAGTTTGTTCGAGCACCTGATACACAAGTACCATTAATTTTACATTCGGGCGTTACCCTCGGCCCGAGGGATGGGATACATTTACGGGTCAAGCGAGTTAAAAGTCTAATTTGAAATCAGGTGAAACGGAAAAGAAGTAGGAATGATGAGGAATGGAGAAAATTAACGCGGATTGCAAAAGATCTGAATTTCAGAAGTGATTATCATATAACTTCTTTCTATGATATCCACACATTCAGCAAACAGGTGTTGAGGAATACTTAAACTTATCAGGTAAAAAATGTCCCCTTGGTCCAACAAATAATCAGATCTTGGAAGTCAAACGTCAGGTTTAATTTCTCAAATTCCTGTTAGAATTTAATCTCGCACCCGGATCCTATCGTGTAACTTAAACCGCTCGGCCGTGGAAAGTCTGGGTATGAGCATTGTCAGAATCATCATGATGGCTCCTGAAATAATTTTATTTTCACCAGAATGAGGAGAAAGTCGAAGGATTTTGGAGTGCACATACACATTCATATTTTCCAAGTACTGGAATTGTTTTGAACAGGATTCTGTTGACTGGCAAGGCTCACATGTATTTATATCTGCAAAAAGACATTAAAAATTGAGAGTTATACTGGATAAAAAGTCAAGAAAGATAACGAAAAGAACTGATTTAACTGAATAAACAGAAGAGCCGTGCTGAGAAAAGGAGTATCTCTTTCAGGCATAGAAATAAAGCTAACTCGTTTCTAGTGCTCTCTCTCTCTCTTCTTTCTTAGTTCAAGTGCCAGGTGCAGTTAAAATAGGAGAATGCATAGTATGCCCAGACCTCACACTACCGACTCATGTTCTGCTCCTACTCGATTTGTTGTCACCAAATCACTTCTTTTGGTGCGTTGATAGCAACCATTCAAAATTCTAAGAAATTCAAATCGAGATTGGACGGCTATTGAGAGGGGAGAAGCCGACGAACGTTCGTGCAGGAACGCGCCATAAAACAGTCTAGGCGGCATGGAGAGGAGAGTGAAAACGAAGAAAGAAAAGCAGATCTATTTTCCTTGTATCTGTGTTAAACCAGAGTTGGTGGAGGGGACTACTCACTCTGGACACTTCCGAAACATCCAATATAATTATTGCCTGGAGATCGGATACTACGCTCTCAAATAATACTTGTGGCACGAGGTTCTTAGACAAAAGAGCAGTTACGGTTGTAAGCCAAACTCAAGTTATCTTTTCAGTACACTTTAAATCAGGCAAGCCTTACCATGCTATAATGTCCTCAGTCGCTTCAGTGATGATGATGACAGGAATTTTCAACTTGGTTTGCTTCGAATTCTTCTTGAAAGGCTGAAAGTGGTATTAACAGATTTGTATCTTAGACAATAAGTAGGAGAAGTAAAACAGTCCATAGATATTAACAGAATGAATGTTCCAGACGCGATAATTATGCAAATTCAAAAATCAAAATTGGGAATGACGTGATTCTTTCAACAACCCTTTTAATTCACGTGCAGTGTGAGCGCAATCCGGACATTTTATTTTACGCTCTGTGATTGATCTAAAAATCTCGCGCCACCATTTCAATCGATTGAATGCAGAAAAAAAACAAGTCGTGCCACGCAGAGTCACTTGCATTTACCCGCGCTTGAGGCTATTAAATTGTGTTCAGTTATACTACTGACTGCGAATATAAGAACATCATATATGTGTGCTGCGGATAAGGAAGTGACTACGAAAGCCATCTGCGCAGTAATGAACACTCTTAGAGCATTAGTAAAAATAAGGCCTGAAAAAAAAAGTGCGATCAGTCCTGTACGGAATTTGAACCCTTGACTCCTGTGATACCGATACCTTGGTTCTGTTGGGTCGTAATGATTTCTTTGGATTGTTGTCCATTAAACTTAAATGAATAGCGTTCATAGGATAGCAATACATGGCTAAATAACATTTCCTGTCCAAAGGTAATCAGTACTCTGCCTGCTTACCAAACTCATGGACATTCTCCTGAACATGTCTAAGAAACAAGATTTGCGTTCTTTTCGTCGGTTTTTAAGCCAATTGGGTTCGCTGTTCGCACTACGCATCGCCATCTCCCAGTTGTAGTCTCTCTCGCTTCTTAGATGAGCCTGTGAAGTAGGATACTTGATTTTTCCCAATTAAATTCAAAGACATAAAGATAGAATAGGTAGCAATAAATTCAAAGATAGAATAGATGGCAATTCTATCTTCAAGCTACTTTATGTTTCTTTGAAACTTGAATAATCTTAGAGAATTTGCTCTCACATAAAGGTATAATGCCTCTAAGCTGATATGTGTGCAAATAGATTCGTTTGCAGGTTTTAACGCGGACAACGTACGTTAGAGGAAGTTTCATGTCATTAACTTTTGAGATCTAGTGGGGTCAATTTCCCCGAACTTTAGAGAAGAGAGAGAATATTCATCCAACCGCCATGCTCAACGAAGAAAACTTGGGAAAAAAAAACGCGCAAACATCTACGATCTTCCAAACAGTGCTCTACATGTTACTCCACTGCGCCTTAATAACCCTTTGAACCTAATGGACTGAGATAAGATTTGAAAAAATTGAAGAAAGTAGAGGAGTTTATATGTGAACAGTCAATAATTACTTACTCGTTTTCTGGAGGAAAGAGTATTGATCCACTCTGTGTTTTCGGGCAAATCCTCTCTAGACTAGAGGTAAAATGCTTGCAGGTGATTAAGATAATTATTGGAAACATCTGGAAATAATCGTCCAACAAGCACTAATAGGACGTCAACAAAAATAGAGCGAGTGTTGAGTTGCATAGGCGGGCAAGTGAAAAATAACCATTTATAATATATTTTTTAAGTTGACTAAGGTATGTGAACCGCCGAGATGAATTTTAATAAAACGGACGGTTCTGGCATCAGTCTTAAATCTTATTCTTGATTAGCGAGTGTCATAAATTCATCGAGAAAAAATTTTGTTATCAAATTGAAATAAGTCTCTCTTACTTGAATCTTCGATTGAGATTATGAATTGATACCATACCCCGACCATTCGTAAATTTGATTTTTAACTCATCCTTACAATTTTCTGCATTTTTTCCCAAGGGTTAGCTGGTGTTCCTGGATTAATGAATCTCATTCTTTTTTGATCCACTACTGACAGTAAACGTTGGTCTCGGAAATTTCTCGGCGTACCGTACATATCCAGTGTATTCTGTGTGGGTTGAAAAAGAAGAAATTATGAACTTAGAAAATTTTATTTAACATATCCATCAGAAGATAGGCTCTTCATTCAATCCGGAAACAGCTAAACTCCACTTTACGTGAATGGTGAAGTACGCGCTGCTTTCTACCACAATACAAGGTTCAGCGTTTGAAATTCAATCTTTAACAACTGGTGGCTCTATTTTCGTCAATTGACTGGGCACATAATATTTATGCTAACGTAAGAATTAATGAGAGTAAATTAGGCATAGCATACCCTTTGCAATGTCCGCAGAAACTTAAATTCTTTCTTCAAATCTCTGATCCTAGACATGTTTCCCACAGCTCGCTACTAATTAGGGCCACTTAAATTATCTTTGCACTCACGCTGAAAACACGGAATTTGCGTCATTCCATCAAGTAAAAGACAATTATCACCATAGACTATAGGCAAAAGCAATTCTCTAGCGACGCCATAGGATGTAAGATACGTCATAATTGTACGAATGGAACCTAAGGAACTAGAAAAAAATAACGACAAGGTCAAGGACGAAGAAGATTTAAAAAACAGTAAATAAATTAACCACAGGTTAAGTAAATATTTCTGATGAATCAACCATGATCATGCTGTCTAAATGCCTAACACTGATTAAAATAATTTATTGACGGGACACTTTATATAATGAAAAATAATTCACGATTAGTTAAAGGCTGTTTTTTTTTTAACTCTCCCTGATTTGAATGGCTACCTTTAGCATTTAGTATGTTTCAGTATAACTAAGATGTATTTTTGAGGTAAAAAATTGGGACTGTTTATTATGAGGCAAACAACAATACGAAAAAACAAGCAGTATTTTCGACATCGAAAAGGATGAATAAATTACAAAATGAGATAAGTCGATAACTGACGTTTTCAAAGTCAAAACATATGCATGCATCGCGTGCAAGAGTTAATTTTCAGTTTGGATTGGGTGGTTTAGTAACCGTAGTAACCGTTGTTTTCATTTTATGAAGAAAAATATCAACTTTCCAAACATTCCAACGAAAATTAACAAATCGACAGTGGTCAAGCTTAGTACTTTTAGCGACAACAATATTCGTCATCACAGTGGTCAAAATGTTGTGGACTCACGCAAAAAATTATTTTTCACCCCAATACCGACGTCAAAATTTCCGAGTCATCCATATTTGAGAGCTGATAAAAGGCGTTGCGTGACACGTCGAAGCGAGCAGCTTTCAATCTAGTTGAAATAAACTCAGACCATAATTGAGTTATAGACCGAGACGAAACAACTCATTTGGGATATTGCAAAAACACTCGAAAACTGATCACATTCAACTATTCATAAAATAATACAAAGGCGAACAATCCACACGAAACTCTTGGTGTTAGAATCTCAACGGGGTGGCGGCTTTTACGACGGAAGGTTAAACGTTGGCCATTTCAGGGCTGACGGTTAACTTTTTTAACGACTAACGGTTAAAATTTGTCAATTTTTTCGCCTAATCGTCAAAGTTTTTGGCCGTATTAAGGCCAGCGACTTATCCCATTGAGACCCTCACAAAATGATCATTTTGTTTCATTTTTCCTGCAACGATTGCAATATTATAGGGAGCAAATCGATTATGACAAATAGTATCACGAGTTGAAACAATGCGAAACAAGGATCTTGTCTAAATGAGTGACCAAACCTAAACAACCAGTCTCCATGACAAAACACAAATTGGGCCGCTGAAATAAAATCTCATTCCTAAGTCATAAGCGAGAGTAAAAAAACGCCGAAAAATGCACAGAGCACGAATCACATTTAGACGAAAACATAGTATACATGCAAGACTTATTTTTCTGGTTGGGTGGGTTAGGGTGAGAGACCTTGCGCAACCGATGTTTTCAATGATTTTGATAAAAGAAAAAAAGAAGGCTGACTTTCAACAAGTCCGAAAGAAAAACACGTTTTTCTGTAGAAAAAAATGAAAAAATAAAAAAGGGTGTTAGAGACAGAGGCATCGGGGCTGTTGTAAAAATTAAAGGTAATTGCGTAGATACTGGTTGCAAAAAAATAGCTTTACAACTTGAGGAAATGAAGCAAACATCCCAAAGTATTGCCTTTAATTTACATCTTTTGACTAAATAAGACATCCTCTCTGATGCAACTAATATAACCTGGTTTGCCTTCAGGCAACAAACTGAACAAAACACAAATGTATAGGAAAACACCGCAGAGTTTAAGAAGAATGTTTCTCTTATTCCATAGCATCATTCGTTTTGAGAAAAATATGACCCTGGTTCACCCTGTAAGTCAAACCGTATCGCCAGCGCGTATACTATTTCCTTTCCTTGGTCGCGAGAATGAGAAATGGCGCCTGAGTACGTGGCAGAAGTTGGCCGGTGTCAACAACAACAAAAATCATAGATCTAGGACCTGTGAGCGCACACTGTTACTCGTAATGTACAATTCTAGTCCCCAGCTTCTGTTTTCCGCACACGAAGAACTCTGGGGTCGACCTGTCATGGCTGTCATAAGTCATAACAAAGTGATAAGCTCTTTTCATAAGCGGTGAGTCAAAAGCCTTGTTCTCTAAATGTATAATGGAGTTCGTTGGATTACCGTTACTACTCCTAAAGAGAACATGTAACAGGGAAGCCTTATTCTCTCCTGTCTTACGAGTACAGCTCAGTTATTTTGACCCCCCCCTCCCCCCCCCCCATCAAAAATTCCTTGAATCGCCCTTAAAACGCTGAATATTAGTCACTGAAATTTTCATCTCTTAAGTATTATAAGATAAAACGATTAGAGAATTTGGAAATTCACTGTTGTTGCTGCACGTGGCAAACATGTGGCCATCGGCTGTAACAACAAAGTCAAGAAGTCCAGATACAGTACGAAACTCCGACACGCATGCGCCATTGACGTCATACACCATCATCTTGCTGGAAAACTGGTGGTAAACTAGGACTTTGCAGCTTAAAGGGTCAGCGGCAATACGAAGAGGATGGCCCAAGCCTTCCTCGTTCCAAATAGGCTGTTTACCAAACTCATGGCTAAATTGACCCTGGGACTCGAAGACTTTCACGCATCCTTGGTTCTTCCTTTCATTTATGTCAGAAAACACGAGTTTGTCCTTCAAAAAGACGCCTTTTTGAGGATGAAACAGAAAGCCATTGTCATTTTCTTGCAATGGTAGCTCGAGCTTGCTTTCGTCGCCAAATATCTCAGGTGCCTCCAAGCTGTTTGTGTAATAAACTGCTATGATTTTCTTCCCTTCTCGTGAAGCGGTGTTGAATGCAGTGATATAGGCAGGCCCTTTGAGGTTCCCAATCACGCGCAAGTGCTCCCCAGAAATATCCATTTCCAAGAGACACCCACTTCCGGTTGACGGCGAGTATTCGGCCACTGCAAAAGTACTGCGTGATAAAAATGTCACGCCATACACCTCTAAGAACTTGCTTTGGTTTCCGTAGGGTTTAGCTACGTGCCGTAAGAAATCGCCTCTCGGATTAAAAATGTGAATACAGTTATTTCCTCTGTCTACGACAGCGCTGTGGCCACTTTCACTTACGGAGACAGCCCACGGACGGAATTTTTCAGTTAAAGGGCTCGGTGGAACGATATTTTTAATAACTTGTCCTGCTTTTCTCTTGCGCTCGCTCGAGGACCGCCGCCTTGATGACAGATGGCGCACAGGTATCGTCAAAGGAGAATTGAGCTGATCACTTCCTGTGGGACCTTTGCTCCTTCTACATTCCACTTTCCCAATCGGCTCCTCAAAACACCTCTCGTTGATTTTAAATGAAAGCTTGACCGAAGAACGTCGATTCTCCTCCATGAGGGCGCTCTTGCGTTCATTTACGGTTTGAAGGCTCGTTTGCAGTTGATCCATAAGCGCAGGATTATCCCTCACTTGTTTAAACTGGCCGTGATGTCGTCGCACTTCTTCCACGATGTGATGAGCCTCTAAAGAGAAGTCTGCCAATTGTTGCTGCTTCTCTCGTTTTTCTGCTTCGATAAATCGATCCACGTCTCTGTACAACTCTTTCTCTTTCGCCAGAACAACCTCGATCAGATCTTCGGCAGTTCGTCTGATCTCCTCCTTCACACGAACCTCCTGCTCTGATAATGACGAATGAATGGCATGTTCCATGTCTCGGATGGAAATTGACAAATCGTTTTTGTATTCCTGTGTGTATGTCAACAGTGCATCCATCTCGACGTGAGCTGGTTGTGATTGGGCATTAAACGCTCGATTGTTTGAAACCTCAACCGAAAAACCCCTGGTAGGAAAGCTCTCAATGCCGTCATCAGCTAAATGAAACTCGTGTTTGTCGATTGGGCACGTACAATTAACAGAAGCAGCAGTCGCATGACTGTTTTGCATATGAAAACAATGAGTGCACACAGTGTGTGAACACGGAAGGCAATTCAGTTCGCAAGCCGAGCCGCCACATTGAGAACATTCATACCTCGGAGAATTCATCTGTGTTGAGGATGAAAAGCTGTGCTAGAGTAAATAACGACTTCAAACAATCCAATCAAAGAACCGGACTGTGGTGTAATCTGTTTTGTCTTGTCTGAGTGAAATGAGTGTTATTTTAATTGTAATACCTAAATTTAGCTCGTCACGCATTCCAAAGCCGGTCATTATTGTCTTAACTCAGATGATTGGTCAGTTTAATTAATGACTTTAAAGTGGCCATTGATTAATTATTCGACTTTCTTTGAGATTCTTTGATCACTTCCTCAGTAACTGTGGTTTTAGGTGTGCGCCGTCGGTCAAGTTACATCAGGCGGCTCCGTTTCAGCGCATTACGATTTCATTTATTCCAAATTAATCAAGAAACAAGTTTCCATTGTTGTAATGAAACAGCTAGCAGACACCTCCCACAACATGTCTAGCAGGCGGCTCTGAGTGTTCTTTAGAGCGCTGAGAGGCAAGGCGCGAGAGAGTGGGATTTAAAAATCGTTTTTTCTAGACGCCGCTCCGCCCTCCTTTACATATCATCGCGAGTGCAAGAAAACCACAAGCGACGCTTCCGTGCACACCTTACCGGCACATAGACAAAGGCTTTTTCATGGACTCTCTTTTTCCGGTTGTTGCAATTTTTTCAACTAGAAATAAAAAAGAAAACAAAATGCTAACAAATAAAACAAAAAGAAAAAAAAAATGGCAGAGGAACTGATTAGCATGAAGAGACGTCTGCACGCCAAAAGAGATAAGTATGTGCACGAAAAACGTTGCAGCATAACTTTTTTAAATAAAACGTCACGGTTTTTCGATCTGACTGACCGACACATCTTTCATGACAAAAGTTTTCTACGAAGCAGACGCTTCATACAAGATCGTGATTTTTTTTTATGGCATCATTTGGAGCATGGTAACCGGCTCCAAGTCGGCTTACTTCTCAGAAGGAATAAGTCAGATTTCCGTTCAATCTTATCTTCTTATGGATTATCTTATCCAAAATATCCGCAATACGTGGTATCACTCACTAGCAATAAAAACCGCGGACGACCACCACTTTGAAATTTGGTCAGCGGGTTACACGAGAAGGCGGTATTGGTGTTCTTTTCAACAACTTGCAGACTATGAAGTATGTATGTGACAGGGGCGTGGCAAGGATTTTTCCAAAAGGGGAAGGGAGTGGTAAACTGTGCCACACCTAAATTACCTACCCGTTTGACAATTCGATATCTACACGATTTTTTTAGACGTGATCTTTCTTCGTGTCGTGTACTTTCATTGGATTCGGTCTTCGCCACCTGAGTTATGAGGTTTGCGTTTTGTCGAATTTTGTCCATGGGAGCACACAATGCTCCAAAACTTCTCCGTGTCTAGGTCTCAATGCAGAGGTTTCAGAGGGTTCAAAACAGCAAGTTTTTGAGCTGCGATCTGCGGATTTCGCTAAGGAAGAACAAAGTGGTCATAACTTGATCTTTGTCGCGTTCTGAACGCAAAACCATGTTCGTACTCAGGAGGTACACGCACAGCTGGATGGTCATTCGGCAAAGTTATATTGTAGTTTCCCGCCGTCTTTCTTTCATACCGCCATAAATAAATACCATCAGGGCCTAAACAACATGAACTTATCCTGTAACTGCTGAACAGCAGTTGAGAGTTCCCGCCCGTGATCCCATGATGCAAGGTGGAGAGCGATCGGTAGGCGATAGCCTATGAGATAAGGCGAGTAAGGAAGCTGGGTTGGAGCCTTCTTCAGTCCGAAGGCGGGAGTGAAATGCTTACTTGCAGGCATGCGATGATCATCAATAACCAGTTCATCGCAATTAAGGGCACGATGAGATTCTTTAATGCACTAAATATTAGTGCCAGATCCCTTGTAGACTCAGACTTTCTCGCGGGCAAAGAAACCGCTTTGTGGCAGCACTAATAATGAGCACTTGACCGCATTCTTCAACTGCATTTTAATACATAATTCTATCATTACTGTAACTCATTGGACGTGTACAATTTTGAGTATGCAGCTCATTTGAGTAGAAGCAAAATTATATCATATGCTTCTGATAAGACTCCTTAAAGGCAAGTAAAAATTTAAATACTGATCTATAAATTGAATTGTACTTCAATACGTTTTCCTCCGTAAATGATAAAGGAAAAAATCCACCGCTCATAAATCGACAGGAAGATTTCAAATTAATATTACATTTAACTACCGCATTGTACCTATCTTCGTTACTACAAAAAATTATTCTCTGAGCATGCACTGAAACACAACCAATGTTGTTTCCAGCAACTAATAGGAGATTTTTCATAAATATGTCATCTCGTTTAATAGGGTTTTAAATTAACACATTAAATAGCTGAAATGTCAACTATCAGAATCTGATCTTATACTACGGTGAACATTCAACAGAATTACATATAATAGCGTCCTCGAAATGAAAAGATAAAACAGCAAGTAAACATTTCATGTACATGTACAAAATACATTCCGAAGGAGGAAGCAAATACGACAATAGTAATTTTGTTAAACTGGATGCTACAAGGTTCATCTCAGTTAATTGAAAATTAAAACTAGATTTGGATCAAAGTATATTCCATGACATTTGTTAAGTAAAACCTCCCTGATACATTGTATCAAGAAAAGATCAACCCTTTGCACCCTGAGATCAGTATGCATATTCTCCATACTGTTTTCTATGTATTTCCTTTGGTGCTGACAAGGAGAATTTCTTTACGAACTAAGTGCTTCTTACGTTGGTAATAATTTGCTTTATTCTTGTGCCTTAACCATCGATTCAGGGGATAATATTAAAAGCGGGGGGGGGGGGGAATTAGACGCAAATTACTATTGTTATGGGTCAAAGGGTTGACCGGATTAATTTTATCATGATTGCCATATTACTGATTACCCTTGGAGTCTTACATCTTGAAAATTTATTACCTGTGGCAAATCACTACAAGATAGACAGGAAAAAGGGAAGGCAAAATTTGTACGTTCTAATGCCGGGCTGCTCAATAGGAATTCTTGAGTAAGCGCCCGATTGCAGATTGCAGTACTAAAAACAAACATCCTTAATAATCCAGGCCAGGAAAATTCCAAGTAAACACCTTTTGAAAAAAGAAGAAACAAAAAATAAAAAAAGCAAGTGACTTAAATTGACAATCTGTGGCACCACACACCCTTGTACACGTCATCAGGAGCCCCTCACGGCGTCATAAAAAGCGAACCCCCTTCTCGAACAGATTCTTACTTTGGGTATTTCAGTACACGTCATACAAAGCGAACAGATTCTTATTTTGGGTATTTCATTCCATTTGAATTTTAAAGGTTATCATTTTTAAAGATGCAAAGATTGCTCTAAAGTCTGTACCCACTGTCAATAGCCCTATAAGTACAGCATTTAAACTTCAGAAGTTGTTGAACCATTCCTGTTGTGGACTCCATTTTTTTCACCTCCGCCATAACCGATTTCCACCGAAGATATGAGCGGAGTTTCCTCGTCCTGCCTTGTGTTTTGTATTGCTCCAGTACGCTTCGCTTTCCTATTTGCTGCATCCAGTTCAAGGCGAGAGTACTTTTCTTTAAACAGAAGTAAAAGAGGAATACATCCAGCGCAAATGCCCACCATACACCAATTCATCCACAAGGTTCCTAAATGGAAGATTCAGGTAGAGAATTCAGTCTTCATATCGAAAATCAGTTCCAAGAAGGTCTTCAGAGCACAACAGACTCATCTAAATGTAAACTTAACTGAATTGCGCAAGCGCAGTACCGCGTCGAGATCGCGTCACTGACGCTTTCTTCCAATAGTTTGTGATACAAAAGGCGCGCCAGGTCGCACTTAATAAAGCAAGCGCAAATGTAACACCTCGTAGATCACGTATTCACGGGTCACATATATTTCAGGGGGCATATCACGCCTCACGCTGGTTCATCAATTTACGAATCACTCTAATCTTTCTGTAAATTTCACACGTCACATATCAATTTGTGGCCTTCATCATGCGTCACGTATAACCCTTTTCCACCCTCTCTAAAGTCATTGATATTTCTTTACTTTGCCATGTTATTGGCCTATTGCGCCATCCTCTCAACCAACCAGATGCAAAATTAAACCTCTTTATTATGTAATTCGCGTTTATAATGGTTTAGAAAGTTGGGGTTTTTTTTTTTAACTCGTACCCTAAGTTCGTACTGGTGCATTATGACAATAATGCGACTGGCCAGCATGAATTTGGTTGTACGCCACTAAATACGATGTAAAAATTACTGTAGTGTAAATAGTCATCTCACCTATTCCGGGAATCATCAATGCAGCCAAAAACAGCAAGCAGAATAAATGATTAGAGGTAGTCACCACAGCCATAGGAATTCCCTCCGCAATAGGATACGTTGTTTCAATCGTGAGCTCATAAAACAGCGGGATGGAACCATTGATAAAGCAGCCGCCAAGGATTGCGGAGATGTACAGCCACACTGAAGGAAAATGAATTAGCATTTAAACGAGGAAGAATTTCGTTGTGAGAAGTGTACATCATATATCATCGTTTATGTGTCGCTTGTCGCGCAGAAAACTAGTGTATGGCCTAACACACCAACGAGTTCTCCGTCCTTTACATAAGGGTGGCGTTTTGAGCGTTAGCGCTTCGTCAGCGCCTTCGTCTTTCGCTCCGACAAAGGGCTAACGCTCGAAAAGTCAGCTTTTGGTGGCCAATTCACGTTGTCAACTCAGTCGATAAAACCAACTTATCACCGTCACTTAGTTGGTGGAGCAACGGACTGTCAAATCTGAATGCCTGAAGCTCCTACCACGCCCAACCATTCTTGCCCTACTATTTGAACCCAGAGATAAAATATATATCTTATTAACCTCGTTTTTTCGAGCAGAAAAAAACGAGGTTTCGTTATTAACAGTATACACGAGCACGTGCAATCCTTGTACACGACGCGAATAATCAACTTTGCGCACCTATTGAAAATGGAATAAATCTTTGACAGAGAAGTGAAAACCACAAAAACGAGCCAGTAGAACCCAGGAACAGGAAGATAAGGAATAACTTCATGTGCCCGGTAAACACATCAGCAAACCTAGAAAAAGGAAATTTTTACATTACTAAATAACAAATATTGAACCTATGATACATTTTTTAGGTTATAACAATTTTTATCTTTTACCTAATGATAAACTGTGAGCACTCCCTTGTCTAGATACAATGGGCATCAGAGTTTCTGTTGTTATTTTTTGCATTTCTGCTTCGGACAGAGGACGTAAAAAGAGATAGAAAAGAAAAAAAATCCCGAGACCAGGTAGAACATGATTCAAATAGTTTTTACCCAAACTGCGAGCTGGCAAAAGTCTTTCAAGTGTATTGCTAACATATTTCAAGGAATACTTTGAGAGCTTATGGATCTCACCCTGTATCAATTTATACACAGAAAAAAAAAGATTTTGGGGGAGGGGGGGATTACGTTTAAAGATGATGATTGTGAAGGACTGCATTCGTTTACTCTTGTTTTTCCCTATCTTTCATCATGGTAGAAAACACAAAAAGAAAAAACAAACCCTGATCACAGAATACTCTTTGAGAGATAGGGGAGTATTCTAGCCTCAATCACTTTCCTATATATCTTTCACCTGTGCCTAACCCTCCCCTCCCGTCATAAAAACAAATTTCAAGTCACTCATTCCTTCTCAGCCATGTAATTCTATGTTGCATGCAACCTATACCAATAATCCAACCCCTCCTCCCTTTAATACCTTGCCATGATGAATCCAAAGACACAACCTGTGATGTTGGCATAGAAACCGATCCAACCAGCTGTATCCTTAAAATAAATCAAATATCAAATGTTCTCTCTTGCTTGAGTTTATTTATACATTATTCACTAATTTGATGATTGAGTCTTCTCAAGGGGATAAGCAGTGGATGTGCTCAGAGAAGGACACAAAAAATATTACAATTTAGCAAATCTTAAATTATCAGATAAATAACATGCTAACACTGATCAGTAAGAGTCATTTTTGAATTTACACAGCAAAAAGTTTTTTGAGGGAAGCTTTCACCCTTAACTCCCAGATCAAATTTGTAATTCTCCTTACTGTCAACCATACAATTCTAACAATATTAGTTCAGAGAATTTAGTATTGGATCCACTAATTATCTCCGAATTGATACTTTTCTTAATTCTCATCACTTATCTGGTTGATATTGTATTGTCTTTTTAAGGAGAAATTCTCTCTTGGTCACTCATGGGAGTTAAAGGGTTAATACCAGAATGGAAGGGAGGCATACAGCTGTTTTATGAAAGGTTGAAGGAAATAAGGTGAACACAACCATGTCAAAAGGTTATCTGGTGATCAGTGAATAATTATGATAAGTCATATAAATCAATTAATTCACCAACCCATGATGCCTTGTCCTTAAAGTGACATTTTTTCAGATTTCCCTGAAATCTGAGGTCAAGGAACTGTGACCTGAGTACCACCACAGTACCTTTCAGAGTTGTCACATGTACTGTGACATTTTTGTGTTCTACCACAACAACCTACCTTGAAACAGCTGGTGATCAAGCAAACTGATAAAGGTGACAGGTTTGAAACAGAAATTAAATATTGATCAAAATAAGTTAGAATAGGCAGCCGCTGGAGTAAGCTAAGCTTACAAAAGAGAAAGCTCTTTAATGAGTAGCAAGAAAGATAATTACTTGTTTTAAGTTGAATGCCAAGAGATTCACTGCCAACACTCCTCCCCATCCACTGAAAACACCTGGAGGAAAAATATTATCAATAAGAACTTAAGCATGTAGAGGAAACTTGTCATTTGCATTTTGTGTCTCTTTCTTACAGTACCTGTACCATTCTGAATTCACTGATAAACAGGACTTTACACTTGAGAGCCAATATAATGGATTTAACCTTTCTGCAAGTAGCCCTTCTTTTCTAATTTAATCTGCTGTCAAGTGGGCAAAACCAAAAGAGCCAACAACAATTTAAATAAAGGACAGGAAATTTTCTTTCCTGAGGTGAATTTTACAGGAAAATATAACACTATACTACGTTTCCTTCTGTGAAACTCCCTTTGCATGGTCTTGCTGAGATATACAACTCTCTTTCAGTCACAAATGATATGAGTATGATGGACTGTTCGTAATGCTGTGTTTCACAAATATACCTGTTGTTGCTCCATAAAGAATGTTTAAATTCCAGAACTGGCAATTTCTTCAAAAATAACAACAAAAGCAATAGGGTCAGCATAGCCTAACATTTACAAATCTTCAAACAATTTTTCCGACTCTCTCTGAGTACTCAATTTGATTTCATGTTATAAATGTTTGCAGGTAAAGTAAGATAAGGTAAGGTAAACTATACAGGGTGGCCACAGGGTGGCCCATTCAGATTCATCCAGAGGGTCCTGGTAATTCTTAGAGAGGCTCAGTGACAACAAAAAAACAATGTCAAATACTGAGATATCTTTAAAAAAAAGTTAAGACTCACTTGATGAGTCTTTTTCCACCTTCTACATAGTCAACTTTTTTCTTGGCAGCAGAAAAACTGGGTGGCCTGGGAGGCTTTGCTGGGAAGTACACCAAGACACATAGAAACAAGAAGGCCACCAATCCAAACTCTGTGGAATTCAGAAGAGATGGTTAGGCATTTTATTACTCAAACTTATCAGGTAGAAGTTGTTACCTTGATCTAAAACCAAATTCTTGTAACTTGCTTATGAGGAAATGTGTAGCAGCTAGAAGAGAGAATTAACAATCAGATCTTTGGAGTTAAAGGATTAGAAACCTGAGATAAAAAGGTAAAATCATCCAGGAGAACTTAAATCAATTCTCCTAACCCAGTTGCTTCATATCACAGCAGACAGATTGATTTTATACCATTGTTCAGGACAACAAACAAATTCAGAAAGGTCCTGGTTGCCAAAGGGCTACACAAAGTTATGTTGCACCTAAACTTTTGCAAAATTTCACAATCTTTGTTTACTAACCAATGTACATATAAAGCATGATATGCCACCTCGCAGTAGACACAGCGTCTTCCCAAGACATCTCTGTGTGGTAAGTGAACAACAAAATTATATTACTTATTATTGTCTAATAGCTAAATAAAGATGTTAATTATTAACACATTTAACAAAATATCTTCTGCCTGATTGGTCAATTATGAATGTATTGGGAGGAGTGGAGATGGTGCAGTGGTGAGAGCGCTTGCCTCTCACTGCTGTGGTCCAGGTTTGATTCCCAGACCTGGCATCACATGTGGGTTGGGGTTGTTATTGGTTCTCAATGTTACTCTGAGGGTTTTTTCTTGGTCCTCCCATTTTCCTTCCTCCACAAAAACTAGCATTCCAATTTGATCTGGAAACAGTGGTTAGAAAGAGCCACCTTGTGGAATAACCACTGCTAAATTATTATGATTACTATGCATAAATTTACTATAATAGAGTACACTATGGGATTTGGTCAGAATTAAAGCTTTCAAAGATCAGTTCACAATGCTATGACTTGTCCAATGAACGAACTTTCAAACTTCACTTGTTTGCATAGGAAATGCCCTCACTTCCTTGCAATATCCTATACATGAGAGCATTACCAACCTTAGTTCTTCATCATCATTAGTCTTAAAACTGTAGTGCATCATTATTGCAAACAGATAGATGTCTACTAATAATTATTAATACCAAATGGAAGTAAAATGACAAAGAGAACTTAACTGTTTGTGCTATTATTTCCCAAGTAAACACTGTCCTTGTGAGAGTTATTGTAAATATCTGCATTAGGCAAGGGAGGATCTGCAACTTCTGTGGGATTGAGAACAAAAGGCCCTACTCCAAATGATATTGATATTCCAACATAACTCATTAATGATGAGATTGCTGTTGCTGTTGCTCTCTGATTAGGGGGGAACCATGTAGAGGACACCAAGGGTGGAGCACCCATGGCAACTGGTGCAGCAAGGTCATTAAAAAATTGACCCGTGTGTATTAGCCTATTGAAAATTGAAAAAAATGAATTGCTTTACAGGTATTAAAAATCTGATAACAAAGAAAGAATTCCAAGTCTTTGATAAGATCAGCAAATATTTTAACCAGTTACAATAGCATTGGACATACCATGTTGCTGGTTTGGGTTTTGATGTGATACACCTAATCCCTGTTCCTACAAACATCAGTGCAACTGTTACTAGAACTGAGATCCTTAAACCTACAACAGAATCACATCATTCAACAATTTTCAATCATTATTAAACAATACCCCTGAACAAAAAATGCAGATGGGAAGAGACACACCCCCCCTCCCCCCAAACCAAAAGATTGCATTACACAATGTTTGTCATCAGCAGCTTTTTTGCTAACCTTTGCCACATCATTTACACAATTACCAACTTGTGCCTTACAGAAGGCTAAATTTAACATTCTACTTTCAATTTCTCTCTCAGCCAATATCACGGCATGTCTCCGCCGAAGTCGAACCACAACGCAGTATTAATAAGATCAACCTTTCCCTACTGTTCTACAAATTGCTTGTTAATCCGGGCGGAATATGACGTAATGGATTACAGTACAATAACAACATAAGCTCCAAAATGTCTAAATAATACATGACACACAAGAAGGCATGAGACAATCTAATCGCTTTTCATGCATCTGGTGCTGTATTCATAAAATCACTCCATGCGAAACAAACACACGTGTACGAGCCGTAGGTGTGCATTTGAATGGATGCGTGCAAAAGCATGTTTTATCCAACCATCGAAGCATGATTTTGTGACGAGAAAAATAATAAAATCGCACACCTTTGACATCCAAAAGCCATGAAAAGAGTGCGAAGGACACAATATAAGCGATCGGCCCCCAGTTCTCGAGGAGCGCGATCGTTCCATCGCTCCAGCCAAAAACATCTTCAGCGGATCCCGCTATAGGACCCCACGTGTTCCAAGCCGCTGCCTGCACTCCAGCGATCAAAGAGAATACGATCAAGATGTACCATCTCCTTCTGTACACGGAGCAGGAGTCTGTGACGGAGTCCTTATCTTTTTTTAAGA
This sequence comes from Pocillopora damicornis, assembly GCF_964200805.1. Lineage (NCBI taxonomy): Eukaryota > Metazoa > Cnidaria > Anthozoa > Scleractinia > Pocilloporidae > Pocillopora > Pocillopora damicornis. Next base: position 16,713,185 of record NC_142678.1, read on the forward strand.
GAAAACTCCGACTCACCGACAGAACCTTATCGGCCATGCTCGTTTGTTTATGATTGAAATGCGAGTCTCGCTTATTATAGCAGTGGGCTGTCCGATTGGCTTTTTGTCGATTCCATTGAGGGTGGGGGAGGGGATACACGGGAAATGTGCAACCAGAGGAAAATCAATTTCGACGTCAACGGAAACAATGATTTAGAGTTCGTGAGCAGAATTCTAATCAATTTACACGGATAAAGGAAACGATGGTTTAAAACAAAAATTATCGTGACGAATTGGCGAATTATTGATCATCTCAAGGTAACTGAGAAAAAGCAATTGCGACAACCGCCAGACCCGGTCTCAGATATTATGTCCTGACACCGTTAACTTATCAGGCCGATTAAAATATTATGGAATATCCAAAATCATTTACCGGTATCAAGATTTTTATGTTGGCTAGTATATTAACCCAAGGTTTTCCTGTTGGCTTGGCTGCCCCATACAATTCAAGTTCCAGAAGGCTGCAGGAAAGTGAAGGTAAAAAAAAATTAACAATGACGGAAAAGTGAACTATTCTGTATTTATTGTAGAGGGAAGTTTTAAATGATATATAATCATTAAAATAGTGAAGTTTTTTTTTATCAAATCCTCAGTCCCCAAACTTTTTTCACTCTTTGTCCCTTAAGACTGATTAGCATCTAATTTCTCTCCACAATATCACCCCCAAATCAAACTTTAAGGTCACAAGAATTAGGGAAGTGATCACCAATTCAAGAAATTCTTGATTCTTCAACAGATTCTCCTTGTCAGCTCTTTAGGAAATGTATAGAGAACAGAATGAAAAATATTCATAAAAATTATTTACATGGTGGAAAGTGAGTGTGACAACTCAAGGTAAAGGAGAATCCAGATTCTACCTCTCACTCTTGCCTCTCTGTTGTCACCTTGTCCCTTCGTCAATTTTTGTACCCTAATATCACAAAAAGTCAAATTTCCTTTACCTTTGAAATCCCACCCATGCCAATACCTTATCACTCTGACCTCAACTCTCTCCATGTCTCTTTCCCTCCTCTCTGACAGAAGAAAACTCAATGAATGCAAAAGGTTGTCATGATCAAGATGGGCTGTGGACAACTGAGATGGAAAGGAATCTACACATATCTTAACAATTTCTGAACCTAAGATTGTCCACTCTGTAATGGTGTAGATTGCTGCCCATTTAATGTCAAAAATGGCTGCAAAATCATTGTGTAATGGAAGATGACTAAATGTCAGCAGAGAAATGAGTGGTTGATGGTCCTGTTATTTATGAAAAGTATTCATTGTTTAAGGGCAACGTTAACTCCCATGGGTGACCAAGACAGAATTTCTCCTTACAATATCAAGATGATACCATAAGAAAAAATGATGGGAACAAAGAAATATATCAATTTGGGGGATATTGGTTGATCCAATACCTACTTCTCTGAACCAACATCAAGGGATTTGTATGGCAGACAGTAAGGAGAATTAATAAATAAATGAGATACTGAGAGCAAAAGGGTCAAACAAGGGTTGAAAGCTCAAAGTAGGGTACCTTGTCTGCTTGACTGAGATTAGACACCATGCCACTTTTAGGGACACTGAACATTCAATTATTTTGAGAGTATACCATTTTCTTGCAAAAGCAAAAATTATGCTTGAAGGATTATCCTTTGTTAACCCAGAATAACGATCTTGGTTACTCACGTAAGGTAATTAAAATCCCTGATCACATAACTTCCGGAGATGCAACATATTTTTCGAAAGACAGTCCATCAAAACTTTATTCCTACACCAAAACTTCCAAAAATTTCCAGCAAACAGTTAAGAGCCACAGTGATGCATCCTTAAATGTACATTTTATACATTTTGCCAAGACGCCTTGTTGGTAATTACAGAAACACGTTTAAATCCATCATGAGTCAAATTTTTTCCATGCCCATCACAATTTAGACTTAAGGATGTCATGCTAATCAACTTTCAGAGTATATATCCGTTCATTGAAAACAACCCAAATCAATCGTAAAGTTCAAGATGAACAGGTTGTGTACATTCCAATCCAAGCTTTTCCAAGACGCAGGCATCAAATTTCTTCTGCGTCGCCCGGCAATAACCAAATTCCTGGTTATTATAGTCAAGGCAAGTCCAATGCTTGGTGAAGACGTCGTTGCAATGTTCCTTAAGCTTCTTAAAGTAATCTAGGGCACATTTCGTTGCTTGCTTTCCTTCGTCCAAGCACTTACGTGGGTCTTTGTGGCCATATCGGCAACCCATGAAGGTCTTGAAGTCCTTGTCACAGTACTGCCCAAGATGATGCGCACCTCCCATCAAAACGGCGGAAGTTACTTCTACTTCTTCGACCTCTAGGTCTTTGAATTGTATGTCTTTAACTCCGGTAGCCATTTCTGCAAAGAACACGCACACACTCACAAGAGGATCAAGATGGCGGTCTAATACAGCACCGCTGGCCTGTATATAAACTTAACGGTTCGCATTGCATTGTAGGTTATTTCAAATATGGCGGACGACGAGGACGTTTGCCGGGTTATGTCGTCTGAAAATTTCGACGAGGTTTTAAATCTTGTCTGGGGAACAAACGTAAAAGAGGAGATATTCGAAAGGTGGTCTCAAGGTATTGTTTCCAAAGATTTGTTGGGTATAGGTAATTGATCCCTTAAGTGAAATGTATGATACCTTTTCGATTTTCACTTTACCCCTTCCGTGGCATTTAGAGCACGACGTAGCCTTTGGATCGAAACTCCTACGTGTGATAATTTTGGTTTTCTTCTCAAATACTTTCTGTAGTATAATTTATAATATCAGGTTCAAACAATTTCTGACTGGAGAAACCAAAAGTGAAGATTTGTATCAAAATTTTGTAGTTCTGTTTTTTGAGAAATCGCCTAAATATAACTGAAAAATCAAAGGGGAAGGATAATAAATTAATCAGTTTTAATCTCTGCAACTGAGAATTATATATGAAATTTCACTATGTACGCCTATCACATTTTGAGATTCCAAAGAGTAACCTAACCTTCCGAAAATTATCTTCAAATGCGCTAAATAATTGACCATAAATGCCCTACACTTATTTGGGTATTGCCTTGCAATCTGGCCTCTTACCTACGACATGATACGCTTCTATTCATAATATGGCTGCACTGAAGCTATGCCAATTTGAATGCAGTGCACAATTGTGTGAGAACCCTCAGTTCAGTTCCCACAATTTGAGTCAAACTCTAGGATTCCCCACAGGTGCTGCCACTTTACTAACAGAATTGTTTTGGACTTATCAGTGGTCAAAATTACACAATCTTTAGCACATTTACCTCTCATTTTAGTGGTTAATCCAAAGGTGAATCTTGGTTGGGTGTTTTAAGCCTTTGACCCCTATGAGTGATAAGCATCTTATTTCTTCCAACAATATTACTCCACAGCCAAATATTAAAGCCATGAAAATATACATGTAGGCAATTATTCCAAACTCAAGAAGCCTTCGATTATTGAAAAAATTCTCCCTGTAAGCACCATAGGAAATGTATAGGGAATAGTATACATGGAGAACTTGCATACTGATATTATGGTTTAAAGCATGGACACCAAAACCCTTATGTCCATATAGGTCAAAGACTGAAAAACACCAAGGAGCCTATCCTGTCTTAAAAAATTGAAATAAATGAGATAATGAGGATGTGTGTGAAATTAGTGAACATGCATGATATGACATGGTCTTCACTACTTGTGTTGTATTTCTTGTAGGTTTTGTCTTTTCAACAGTGGAACCAAGTGCTCTTATTCAGGAACATGGAGGACCATGTGCTATCATAGCTTCTGTCCAGGTGAAAATAATACTGATGATCCACCAGACCCAGGTTAAGAGGTTTTACGCTGACTTTTCCCAAGTGGTCTCACCCACAAGCTTGACTTGTTTTGCCTCCTAACAGCTGGGATTTTTAAAAGTTTATGTTCCATTAAAGTTATTCCATTGATACATTTATTTGAAGTATCCATAATTAACATAGAGGTGCTAGAAACAGATGCTCTTTAACACTTGATTCTTCTTTTAAGAAATATTTCATCTCCAGGTGGCTTTCTTGGCAATTTGTCTGTGAACCAAGCAAGCCCATTAAGTTACAGTAGATTCTACCATTTGATATAATAAGGGGTCTTATTTCTCTATTCAATTTCCAGGCTTTTATTCTAAAGAATATCCTTTTTGTAGAGGAAACACCAGCTCCTGATAACTGGAGACAAGTCGCAGGTTAGTTTTCTTTGTTATATAAATTAAATAACTGGCAGGTTTCTTGTAAAGAAAACAGTAATCATGATTATACTTAGGCTTTTTCTTTCTCGGACACTTCAACCTCCAAGGACCTTTGGATTTAAGAAGTAAAAATACATCTAGCCTTCTAGATTTTAGAAATAGAAGTTAAAGACTGATCCTCTGGGACAAAACCATAGCAGCGATATCATTGTTGACAAAATTTTAGTGATTTGATGCCATATTCAAAACTGTATTTGTAGATGACTATTTTCTCAATTCTTGTCAGCTTTCTGCTTGACATTTTTATTAGAATTGTGGGAGAGAATGAATATTTTCAGGAGTCAAGCTCAAGAATTAAGTATCACCCTTAAAAAAAAAAAAAAACAAATAAGATTACCGCTAAACAGCATAACCTGGTACATGGTTCTGTTAAATTCAACAGATGAGCAAGCTAGACAGTTGCTTGTTTGCTCTCTTTGTGAGATGCTTAACAATGTCAAAACTGAGAAATTTACCCTGGTGTTTCTCAGGGATCATCTGGTCTTTACATCATGTATGACAGCTGAAAGAACAGACACAGAAAGTGAGGAGTGTGCATCATCCAACAGTCCAGGTACTCCTTTGTTTTAGCCCATGATGGCTGACAACTTTTTCAAATCTTGTAGGGATTGTAGTGACTATGGGATCATTTGAATTTGTGTATCACAAGTTATAGTCTCAGAAATCCTTTCTCTTGAATCGTTGTTAGCTATATGCTATTAATTTTATTTATACGATAAGTTGAATTATCCCCACATTTTGAGTTGTTCTAACTTATGAAAACAGATCTATTTGAGGAAAGACATGTAGATGATGTCACAATCAGAAAATTCTTACTTTCTTATGATAAATTTATTAATGTATCATTAATGTATCTTTTCAAAAGAAGATTGCAGAAGATGTCAAAATCTGATGAAAATATCAGCGACACATTCTGCTGCGCCTGGTTTGCTACTTTTTTTTCTTACCTCACTTTGATGTCATCTGTGATCTGTTACTGAACAGATGCAATTGGCAGCATGGAATCTATTTGTTAAGTTGCTGTAACTGTTTTTTTTCTTTTTCCAGATTCCAGTTCCCCTGATTACCACAAATCAGTCTGTGCTTCGGAGCTTACTTCATTATCTAGTGATAATTTTCATTCAAAACTATGGTATGTTTCTTAGGAAAGAGTTTGAATAATATAATTAATGTAATTCAAGCCCAAATGGTGTAGATAGAGATCTTGCACTTTTTTCTATGGGATCCTGAATGGATCTCATTTCCATGAAATACCGTATGACTGTTGGGGTTGAATCCTCTCTGGTCATGCAGTGAAAGAGGGGTCAGTAATTGAGACGTTTTTGTATTAATTTATATTGTTTATTTTTTCCCACAGTCAGGTTCAATGTCATGCTTTAGAGGATGTCACTCAAGTTATTAAAAAAAACATAGTCATGTTAGAAGGCCGCTTTGGTGTGCTGCTATTTCTTTATTCAGTGTTATTAACAAAGGTATTGATAGTCATTGTAACTTTAACTTACAGCTACATGTACATGAGCTTGTCTTGACCTTACTTAAATCCTAGATATATTTTTACTCATCCAAGACAAAATTTTTCATTAAAAAATCAATACAATATCATGCAGATAAGTGATGAGAATAGAACAAAGTATCAGATAGAGGACAACAGTTTTCTGTACAATCGTATTTCACTGTAAAATTCTTAATCTGCTTCTAAGTTATTTTATCTATGCATGATTGATCTCTTAAGGATTTTTTTTTGATAAGTTTACAGTCAGGTTTTGAATGATATAGAGTCATGAAAAGTAGAATCAATATAAAAGTTTAAATGTTGCGGGTGAAAAAGATTTGTTTTACACATAGGGTTTAGAAAGTATCAGGTCTGAAATGGAAGATGTGGGTGAACCACTAGTGGATGAGAGTTTTGGGCATGGAAGGTTTGTATCCTGTCTTGTCACACTGTCAGTAGAAACTATTCAAGAGTACAAAGACTACAAACACAGTTTTTCCAGCATTTTGCTTTGCAAACCTCCCTGCTCTTAATCCAGTTTTGAACTGAAATTTTTGGACAGAAAATAATATATTTAAAAGTTTTTTCATTATCAAAATACATGTATAGAAATAAGTTTCATTTTTTTTTTTATTTTTCACTTTTGTATCAGAATGCATCTCTAACTCAAAGGCTTCTAGCAGACAGTTTATCTTACAGTATATTTTTCAGTGTTAAAGAATTTAAAATTAACTTTCCCAATTCTTTCTTTAGTCAAACCCTCATCAACCTTATGCTGACTGGATATAGCGTATCAAATGTCTGGGACTCTTCAAGAACACTTTCAGGCCTGGGTAAGTTGTAAAATCAAGAATTCTTTCAAGAATTACAGTTTAGGAGTTTAGCTATTTTTTGCCATGAGTTTTTGTTTCTGGAAATAACCAACTTATACCCTTGGAACATCATTAGAAATTCCAAGGAGGGGGGGGGGGAGGAGGCTGACAAAAAATTTTTTTAAAACTAAGTTGGTTCTAAACCCCTTTTGCTCCTTTTGGCAAACAGAAGAAAAAATTTCTCCTTATAATATCAATACCTTTTCAGACAGAGAGAAGATGAGAAATTAAAAAAGAAAAAGAAAAATATTAACAAGTGGATAATGGTTGATTGAGCACCAAATGAAAAAAAAAACAACAACTGCCTGGTAGACAGTGCAAAGAGTTCATAGTTAGATCTTGGAATGAGAAGGGCAAATAGATATGACATGGAGGAAAAGTTGTTCCAACATTGCCTTTATTTCTGTAGAATTAAGAGGTGTTCCTAAACAGTCTTCAATAGGATTTTTAACACTTTTAGAAGCTCATCGATACTGTGAGGCAAGTTTTTCATCTGGCATTGTTTAGCTAATTTTCTTTGCCACTTTGTTCTTATTTAAATCTTTAACCCCGTAAAGCATCTAATTTCTCCTTACACAAATTCTCCTTATCAGCATCTCAGGAAATATATAGAGAACAGTACAGAGAATATACATACTGATGTTATAATGTAAAGCGTTAAAGCCATTTCTCAAAATATTTTTCTATGTCTATAGTTTCAGATAAACATGCATGCTGAAAATACAAGTGCAGAAACTAATTAATGCATTTATAGATCATAACACATTTATTTGAACTCTGAAAATCAAATTCCAAATAACACATCTTTTGCTGTGGTCTATATTTATTATTTTCTAAAAATACATATAATAGGTTGGGAACTTTTTGAAATCTCCTATGTATCCAGTATGGCTTCTTGCAAGTGAAACTCACCTAACAGTCTTCTTCTCCCAGGTTAGTTATTCAATAGACATTTCTTTACTTGTTTGTCAGAGTTTCTTACTACTATTAAGATTCCTGACTTTACAAGCAGAAGGCAATAAGGAGTATTCTATTGCCATACTTTGTAGATAGGATGCCATTTCATCTTAGGGTAACCACACCATTAGGTCAGCAATCTTTGACAGTTCACTGCCACTCATTTATACTCATGGAAGGAGAGAGACACGTTACTGCATTAATTAAGTGAAGTGTGTTACCAAAGAACACAAAACAATGTCCTCATTGTTCTCCCTCATGTTAGGCATAGCAGGTAAATTAAATTTTCAAACCAGTGGAGAAATCTTTTTACTTGTTGAATTTTCAAGAATTCCAAGTGATTTTGGGCAATAATATGAGGTACTACAGGGGGTAAATTTTACTTGTTTTGGCCTGAAAAGGAAAACACTGTGTCCCTGCTAGAGTTGGCACCCAGAACACTTCATCCACAGTCAATTTCGTGAAGTGCAGACTCCCACATTTCCCTTGTTTTTTATTATTCCTGAGGTGGAAAATCTTGTTGATGTTTTTTGGGGGATCCTTTATACTTTTAGGGATCATTTACATAAGGTATTATAGTCATAATATCTGCTCATTAGGTAAACATATTAATCTTTCATGCTACCCCATAGATGTTGCAAAGTTCTGCATGTTTAGGAATTTTTCCCACAGAATTTTTGTCTTATCATTTTAGGAACGAAGTCTAACTGGCTCAGAAAGTGATAGAGAAAGAGGCTTGAGAGTTTTTAAATCTCATGACCAGCAAGGTATTAATATGTTCAACAGACTATTTAAACCTCATTTTAATTTGAAGATTTATGTGTATTAATCCCTGAAATTGAATTCCTGCAAGGTTCTCAAATTTTTTTATTTGCTTTCTCTTGAATAGACAATGGTTTTATTACGAGTGATCAACTTGGAAGTGTCTTAGAGGATCTTGATCTTGTTTCTGATCCTGAATAGTAAGTTATCTCTTATTGTATCATAATTGCTACTTCTGCCATTTGATTTTTTGAGCAATTTTCAACACATTGTTGAACATAATTGTGGATTGCTTTTAATTAGTTTTGCATTACTTTGTGATGTGATTGGTTCAGCAGCTTTCTCAAGCAATCAGATTCAGAACTTAAACCATTCAGGACTTGGTCAATTATGTGTGTGTGCAATATATTAAGTATTTCTTTATTTTCGCAGTTTTTTACTATGGTTTCTCATTGCCTCATTCATTTAATTTCATTTTCTCTGATTTGCCATTGTCAGTGATTACTTTTAAAAAGCATTTTCTCACAGTAATATCCTCACTCCCTATATGGGATAAAACTTGACAATCGGTTCAAAAAAATGATCACTTTATCATCTTTTTAAACAGCAAGTTGTTTTTTTTTTATTTACTAATCATGTGGTTCTATTTTCCAAGTGTATCCTTCATGAAAGAACGCTTAGACCAAGATTCTGTTGGGATCATTCTTCTACATAATTTCCTGACAGAGTTTTTCCCTGGAGAGGTATGTGGTGCCTTAAAATGGTTAATTAATGTTTAACCCACAGGAATCATGATCCATGTTGCTTGATGTGTGATGCATGCTACGTGATGCTTGATGCATAGTGAATGATGCATGATCCTTTCGAGGATTTCAAATATACATTGAAAAACTTCTGGACTCTTCTGCCACATTTAAGTCCAATGTTCAGAGCTATTAAGGTGAAACTTTGAATTCATAAATCTATTGTTTTAGAATATTGTTTGTGTTACATCTGCTTGTAGGATATGCTAGCAGATGATGTTAAGCCATTTAAAGCTTTTCATTACAATGGACTTGGATTAAGAGAGGAAGATGGCACCAAAAAGGTAGAGGTTATTGAACTTTGTATAAACCCTTCTTGAATGTGATAACAGTAAAAAAGACAAACAAGCTACAAAATGTAGCTTCAAATGCTGTATTCTGGCATTTTGAAATAAGTTAGTTCAGAAGCATGGGGTGCTTATGATTGTAATATTTGCAACCCTTAGAAAATTGAAGTTTGTTTGGTAAAAGCAATAGAGTGCACTTTCTTTTGGTTTACTGCTGTAAGGACCCACTTAGGATGTTGGGAGAACACAAGAGAAGTTTTTAAATCACTTGCCCTGACCTACTTACAAACTTTTTTCACATTTGTTCCTATCACTCTGACAAAGGGCTAACGCCCAAAACGTTAGCCTTCAAACTCTTTATATTGGCCAATTTACATTTTCAATTCAGTTGATAACACTAAATTAACCTGTTTATTCATGTTATCCCAACATTACACTTGTTTTCCTGGTGGATTTACTGGTGCGATTTATGATAGATCTTTGACCAGTAAGGGCCCTCCTAGTATTTCAGTCTCTAAACACCTAATAAAATAATTCTTGATATGAAAACAAAATCCTTTAACATAAAACTGTGTTCCAAATCATGGTCATGTGGTTTTGAGTAGTGGAGACAATATGATGAGGGATCTTCTGTTAGTAATTCAACATTATAAATTGTTCATTTGATAAACTTATTGAGCACTTTTCCTCAAAGGTTATGTATACAGAAGGACTAGCTTCCATTGAGCCATCAGACTTCAGTCGAATAGCAGAACAACAGATTGTTTCTTGTCTGAAAACAAAGTGGCCAGGAGTGTGGCTCGAGTGGGAGGGAAAACATGTGCCGTCATTAAATTAAAAAGGATGGAAGTCCAGCACATAAGATCTATCCATTATATTGATTACTTTTTATAAATGATGTAAGAGATCCTATATGCCTCTCTTTGAGAAAGTTGGTGGGCATAGAAAAATGAGCTGTTCCTTCAGTCTTCGTTCTACAAGACCTGTCATGTTGCCTCACCAGACAGTCAACATGCTGTTTCAGTGGAAGAACACTCAGGCTTTTACTTAGCATAACATAAGCTCTACTTGGTCGCAGCTCTATTTTCCTTTACAAGCTGTTACAGTGTTGGAAAGAAGCTTAGTGAGCTCAGTGGAGAAACAAATGCATTACAACAGACATTGGGCTGCATAAGAGCAACCTGTATGGTTAAATGTTGCGAACCCTGAATCTTTGTAACTTATTAAAGTATTGAAACAGACAATCTTAATCCTGCCACATATTTTTTAAAACAGAGGAGAAAAAAATATTTCAGGAAAGTGAATTTCACCCATGAATTAGGTCCTAGACATTTAATTTAAATTAATTTTTTGACTGTTATTTTTGTTATGAAATTTATAAATAAATTAATGGAAAGTATTTGGAGAAAGTATCTATTACTATTTAATTGGTTGTGTATTGTTATTATTACCATGTGTAAAATGTAAATTATTTTTTTTCACATTATGCATTGCATAAATTAATAAACAAAAATCTCCCAACTTCAAGAAAAATAAAGTTCACTTGCAATGGAATAATGGTATATTAAGTACATTTCATAAACTCCTCTCTACAGGGTGCCAACAGTAGAATATTTTCACTTTTGGGGTAATGTAGTGGCGTGGCAGAGACTCGATAGAGGATTTGATTCCTGGATAGAGGGTTCAGTTTCAATCCTAGTAAGGTCATTGTGTACTTGTAGAAGACACTGTAGACTGTTTAGAGCTTTTCCCTTCCAAAAACAACAGCTAGTCATCAGGGAAACCATACTAAGTACATGATAACACTGACATGGATTGTCATTCCATTCAAGGAGAAGTTGCACTATACGCTCAAGCAAGTGTGTGCTGTACACAGCTCATAAGTTGACTTAATCTAGCAACTATTGTCACATGTGTGTTGTATTTTAGAAATCTAAGGCTGTCCTTTGGTAATTTTGAAATCAAGGACATAACCATTGAATTTGCTACAGAATTGTTTTGGTCATTAGTCTTGATAACCTGCAACATCCTCCTTAAGTAAAACTGAACCCAATTCTGACTTGGTCACTCCCTAAGATTTGTTGTTCTGGAAAAGACTGTTTGTTTGGTGGAGGAAGAGACTTCCATCTTCTCCCCACCAAGTGATAATGATGAAAATAATATTTAACACACAAACACAAAGGTTTGATTTGTAATATTACAATCAAATGTCACCTTAACAATGATATACATTACTGTTTCTATGTTACATCTCATAAATAATAAATCTTGACCTCTCCTTCCACAAATTGTTTAGCTCCTATTCAACCTATAAAAAAAATAGGTTGCTTCCTGTATTTAAAGGTCATAATGTTTAAATCAATTGCAAAGGAGTGCTGTGACAATACACGAGCAATGTTTCTTCCAACATGATAATAACTCTTTTCTAAAAAAAAAACACTCTCAAAAGCCAGTTGTAAATTGTTCAGTCAGTCTAAAGTTAGAATTACAAGGCTAAGAAGAATGCTCACTTTAAATTTACTTCACCCACAATCTCTTCACATAGAGATAGAATTTCTTAACTAAATGTTGTGTCACATAATGGTTTTACAACCCAGAAACGACACTCAGTGGAGTATTTTTTGTAACTTCACTGATTTTGTTTCGGTTGGTGTTCAAGTCTCTGCATTATCATGTGCCAAACATTCAAACCAAGATGATAAAACACATTGTTCTGGAAAATGACTGCATGACTTTCCAAGTGACTTGAAATAGTCTTAACAAGTTCATAGTCAACTTGACCAATTCTTTTACAAGATGAGACAATTCCAAGCTGAAGTTTCCAACATGACAGTCCACTTGAATTAATGTCTATCGAGTGTCCAAACATGAGTAGAATTGCAGTAGAAAATTATCAAAGTCCCAATGAAGAATTCACTGTGAGCTTTTCTTTGTCTTACAATTTATCATCAGGTATACTCCATAAAAAGAGATAAAACTTCCAACTAGGTAGAGTCCATAAGCTCCTCTGTGTAAATAACAATCTGATGGTCCCTTGTCTGTGAAGTTAAAGATGACAGGCTTTTCTCCAGACTGCAAACATAGAAAGTGAGGATTAAATTATGTTAAATTTTGTAGCTAAATAAGCTGCACTGACAGATGTGCTGCATTTAATACTGATTAAAAAAGTCTCTGCTAATAAAAGGTTTAACACCACTCAACAGCAAGAAATTGAGCTTGTGCTCTTATAGAAGTCACCAAACTTGCAAAACCAATGATCAATTTCTATCCTTGCATCTTTTAATGGTGTCCTTTCTAGTTTGCTTTTAGTTTATGCAAATTTGCAGCATTTTTTTGTAATTAAAGTCCTTGCAGCTAAGCTGCATGCCTGATTTATTGCAAAAACTGTGGGAAGAAAGTGCAGCTTGTATGCCATTATCACAGTCAATTTCTTAGCAGTAAGTCACTCTGGAAGCTGGTAAATTTGTTTCCTTTACCTAAAATCTTTTTGTATTGAGTTAGACTTCCCCACACAGCTTTGTCTAAGCCACACTAACTTCAAACTACTGTTCTGGACACTGTTTTCATGCTCAGTGTTTCAACAAACAATTTCAAACAAAATGGCGATTACAAGAGAAATGGAAAAACTATAGAACACAGACAATGAAAAAAAAAAAAAAACTTGGCTCAAAGAAAGTAGCACAAGTGGAAGAGAGGTAAGAAGGAAGGATAGCGGGGGTTGCTAAGCTAACATCTGCACGTAATCAACTACGAGGCAAAGTGCTGTAATAGTGCTGACATTTCGAGTGGAATTCTTCTTTCGGCAATATCAGATCTTTATATGAAATTATTCAACTTAGATCAAGCAAACAGGAGCTACAATATGGTACTTACAAGAGTTCTGAACTCAATTATTGGTTGCGTAACGCAATGAGCCAAACATGTGACGAAACATGTGGTTAAAAGAGAACTGAAAAAACCCTGTTTGAACCACCATTTATCTCATTCACTCTCTCTTTCGGTATAAATCTTGCCAAATTTAGGATTTACTTTATCATTTTTGTGTCAGAATTATCTTCTGCAGTAAGGTTTATGCACACAAATATGAATCTACCGGCAACAGAATATAACGTATGACGAAATCAATTTACGTTCTGGAAAACCTTACATAACCATTTAGGAGCGTAATAAACAAAACAGACGAAAGGGAAAATAAAAAAAAGAGTAGAGTTCAAAAATCTTATCAAAAACTAGTATGATCTCTAGAAGAAGATCTTACCCTGAAAAATCGTTGAAATACTGTCCTCCAGTTCTGCTGCCATGGTCTCGAGACAGGGCTTGTATGATACAAACTTCTTGAAATGTACAAACACTTCGCAATTTGACCCATAAGTGTGTTAAAAGCGAAAAGTTTACTCGGGAGATCGGGTCGTTCGCGATGCCAACCAAGTCTTCCAACGTCTTGAAAAAGAAAAACGGAGTTTGGAAGGCAAATACTACTTCACAGACGCAAATGTGGGTGCGTTGACGGGAAGTGCTCTGGTGAAATTTGATCTACTTAGTAACCACGCTTTCCCACGTGAACACAACGTGCAAAGGTAGAAAGGAAAGGTTTCTTCTCTACCAAACAAAAGGCTCTCGTTATCGTTGAACACGAAAAACTAAACAAAACGGTAAATACAAAAATCTAGCGATTACTTTTGTTAAATGTCGCCCTATTTATCGCTACTAGGCCCAAACAAGAATTTTTAAGGAAGCTCTCTGAACTCCAACGGTTGCTTTTCTTAAGCGCAGAGTAGAAAGCTTTCCCTCACGCTAAGGATGAATTCCTCTTAAAGGACGTCCCGCATTTCCTTTTTTTCTTTGACACACAAAAACAATTAGTAGCTTCTTTAATCACACCAAACTTAGCAATTCTGTTCAATTTTTTTTTTTAGGAGAATCCGTTTAAATAAACATCCGTCGGACTTTGCAATCTTTGCAAGGAATGTAAGCCACCCAGGAAGAGCTTAACTTATCCCGCATCAGACAGAGGCGGATAAACTATCTTCAAGAGTGTACTATTCTTGATTTCCCCCATCTCTCGAGTCTGGCCCTGAGAGGCTCATTCCAGAAACGAAGGTGGGTCACGGGTTGTCTCCTAAACAATCGTTCTTTCGGATGTCACACAACGCACTCCGATAGAAATCTCTCGACGGAAGCGTTGCGTGACATGCCAGCGAACAGTCAAAGAATGTATCACTTCTGTCTTGCAGAATGATAAGCTATATGATATCTTCTCCCCGAACACTAAATTAAAAAATAAAGATAAAATAAAATAAATAACTACCGTAACAAGACAGGATACGCTGGCATTTCTGGCTAAGCAGCGGTGAACATGGCCAAGGAACGTTTCCGTGGGAACAGTCTGTGGTGCAAAATCCCGACCAATTAAGAACTAATCAGAACGCTCGGATTTACCTCAGGACCGCCTTACCATCTAATAATTCTTTTTACTTTCCGTTTTGCTGTCTTAGTTTTATGTTCCAAAGTGCTAGACCCCTTTTCATGATTTCACATGGCCAATAACTTTTTCTAAATACTCATTGTCAGATCTTCAAGCGCAAGAAAATCCCTCTCGGAAACAAAACATGCTTCGACTATAGGGCTTTCAAGATTACAAACCCTGGATTGATATCCCGGATGCGGAATTTTACATTGAACAGCAGTGACCCAGGTGCACGACGGTACGGTGGAAATTATCGCACGGGATGTGGAAGAAATGTGTTATGGCGTCAAGGTCAGCGGTAGGGAAAGTATCGACTGGAATTCAGTGCATCTGGATTGGAATGGTTCATTGGACTTGGGGAAAAATCGCTTGGGTTTCAGACTTGACGTGGAACGGAGCACAATGGCTTGGAAAATTGTTGTGGAACCGTGCTGATTGGTTGGCTGGGATTATCTGGAATTTACCACAATAGTCGGCTGGGTTGATCCATGATGGGCTTCAATGGTTGGCAGATTTTACCATAAAAGATATATATTCATTTGCTGAGATGGTCCGAGCGGACGGATAAGACAATTTATATATATGCTACGAAATGCCCAATTAATTCATATAACTTTGTACGAGGTCAGTGGCCAAATGAACGAAGTCTCTCTAACAGATAATTCTATAGTTTTTCAGGAAGATATACCAAGGTGAAAATGCGTTACCTGTTCTCTTTTGTATCCTAACACCATCCATTGCGCGCATAAGTCAGTTTCATTGTTGAGATTTCATTTATGGTCACCGGTTCAATATTTTAACTGAATTAATGAAAAAAATTCTACTTCAATAAGCTTTACTTTTTCTCTGCTTGTCATTTCTTTGCACGCAAGAGCACAAGGACAGAAGGTCTGCTGCTAATATGCCACATAAGCCAAAGAAACCAATTTGGCAGCTGTAATAAAAAAATAGGAGAAAGAAAAGAATTGACGACTGGTAGTCGCCAACCATGTTTACTTTGTTCTTTTGCCTGAAAAAAAAGAAATAATAATAATACGGAAAAAAAGCAACAACTCTTTAATCTGTCCACTCAGTGAAAATCAGCCTTTGATCTTTGTATTATTCTGTTAAATGCAGTTTTGAGATATGCAAACACACTTTTAGCGTTCGCCAATTGTTTTCTTTCATTAAAGTTGTCCAATGGGGTTTATGTTTGTAGTTTGGTTCCAGTGGTAGTGTTAATAATGATAGTGTCGATGTTCATGAACAACTCAAAGTTCCATTTCATTTTTTAAAGAGATAATGACTTTAGGTAGGACTTCAAGAACCGCAGTGTATTTATTCATGATTTCAAATGATTTCCTCCATAATGTGTTGTTTCTCTACGAACTCTAAGTTTGGAATATCGCGTTTGCAACAATATGCAGACTTGGGTAACCTTGTTTGATTCATAACCATTTTATAAGTTCCTCTTAAGTTAGTCATTAGTTATTTCCAGTCCCCCCCTTTCAATTTTCTTACCCAACCACCTTTCCATAAACTATTAACAGTTCCTAGAGGGACGCTCCTGAGCAGTTTGCTCGCACAAGTATCCTTATTTGTTTCAATGCCTCTATAGGGACAAATGGAAGTACTACTAATATAACCAATGTCTTCATGCAGGTCAGAATTGATAAAAAGTCGTTTATAATACAAGCCTACGCCTTAGGCCTTCATTATTAGCGCTGCAGGACCCACGTTTCTCCGTCCGCACCGCGGCAAGATTTAAGACAAGTCGGGGAGAGGTTTACCAGATATCTACCTGACTCCTGGCAAACCTGATCTACCTGACTCCTGGCAAACCTCTCTCCGGCTCGTGTCGCTCAAGGCCTCAAACTTTCCAAGGTTGTCGTCGGCGAAGAGACGCTCGTGTCGAACGCTAACAATAAGGACTTTAACCCTTTAGGTCCCAGAGGTGATTCACCCGAAACTTCTCCCTATATCATCCATACATTATCCAGCAAACAGGCAATGAGAATAATCAAATGTATCAGGTAGAAGTTTTTACCTTGATCTAACACCAAGTTCTTGTAACTAATTCATAAGGAAATGTGTAGCAGCCAGAGAGGAGAGTTGACAATCAGATCTTGGGAGTTAAAGGGTCAATCATACTAGCAGTCTAGTTAAGCTAAGTATCATAAAGCGGATAAAGAAACTCACTTTATGACAGTTATAACAAGCATTTAAGGACGGTATAAACCCTTATCACCAATAATAATTCCATTTTTCGAATCGAAAGGAAAGATTCAAGAGACTAAAGAGCATAAAAATGTATCAGAATAACATAAGACTAATATTAGGCGTCCGAGAAGCTGAATATCAACAGCATTATAGTTTATGAAAGGAAAAGCGATATCAAGATAGAGAGATTAATAACTAAGAGCAGAGGTAGGCCAACATGGTTTAAAACGTTTTAATAACCTAAGTGCGCCGACTACGTTCCATAGCTACTAGAAGACAAGTTGTTAAAGTACACTTTTGCCCATACTTTAGACAAGATCATGTATGAATATTCTTTAAACATGATCTAATGAGTCAGAAGCCTGGTCTACAAAACCAGCCAAAGCTATTGAATCTTAAAGATCACGCGCGTGTCGCCTGGTACCATCTCGTATCCACCAAGCGATCGTCAAAAATAAATGTCTTTCAAAGAACACCCAAAGAAACATTACCCAATCTGTAAAAAAGGAAGAAATCCTTTGCGGCAGAGCCGAATAACAAAATGCCACGTCATAGGTATACGGTCAATTACGCCGGCTCAAACGAACGAGGTTTAAAATTCAGCGAAATCTGCGGAAAGATGGGGACTGGCAGTTAAAAGCGACGCATTTTGTTGTCGTTGAAGGTATTTCCGTATTTTCGGAGGTTGTTCTGTAAAAGAAAAGCGGTAAGGAGAAACAACGTTTTGTAGCAGCAGAACGGAAAATCAAACATGCAAACAACTCAAAGTCCGTTTTCCGCGCCAAAGCCCAGTGCGTACACAAATGTTATTCAGCTCTGCCAACCTTTTGAAAAACTTTGCATATACCTACAGGACTTGAAGTATGATAATTATGAGGTCATATACCATGGCCTGCAAACTAATGAAGTCTGTAGAATTGCGATAAATCATAGCCAGTTTTTAATATTATCACTCATGGTTTACATTCGCAGATTTAAGACTCCCCATCAGAAGACATTAAGGAACCATGCTTAAAGTTTTTGACATTTTAACCAACAGAAATTGGTACCTTAATTAGTTCCAAAGTAGTCATTTCTGTCACCTAATAATAATTTTGACTTTGAATATATATGTGCAATTTCAGGTCATCCGCTGGGTTGGGGCTTGACAGGAGAAATGCACCCCTTCACCTCTCAAGAATTCCATCATTAGTAAACTTAGCACTTCTTTAATGCTAATTATGTCAATGAGTACTAAGTTTTTTGTTTTCAATAGTAAAAAAGAGGATATTTTTGAAAACCACAACTCGCTCTCTAGGAATAATGAGTATGTCCGTCCGTTCCTTGTGGCCTATAATCCGGACAGTAATTTTTTTCTTTGCAGAAAGCCTCGCCGGCTAAAGAACAAACCCGAGTCTCAGTGTCATCATTCCAGCCATCGTGAAGGATAAGAGAAACTAGAAAATTGAAAAGCAAATGGTCTAAAATGATTAAGACTAGCATAATCATGAATTAGTAAATGGCGTTCTCTCTGTGTATCAAAATCCATTGTACAATGAAACCGACGAACATCGTATAGTGGCTGGGCTCACAGTTCTAATTTGTTGTGACTCGTTTTATTCGATAAAACCCAGGGTATCCAAACCGAGGCGAGTTCAGATACGACTATGAGATCGAGGCCACGTGTGTCGGGCAATCTAAGATGGCGTCGAAAAGCTTGAACGGTGTGGCTTCGGATCGCTACCCGCGGGTTATCATACAACCAGCGAGACTGAAAAACGACACTAATAGTGTGCGTTCTCTTACGTCGAATGCAACAATTCTTATGGCATGGTGCTGATAACTCGGTACACTTCTCACCCGTTGTTAACAAAAATGTTGCGCTTATTTCGAATTGTGTCTCTGAGAGACGCAATTCTCGACTTAAAATTACTCATGTTTCTGTTTGGATCTTCGCATTTTATGTTCTTGTTAGGGTGGGTAAGTGAACACATGAAGCTATTGCGAAATACTAACTGATACACGAAAGTTTGGTTTTCAACTGAGTTTTTCTCCTAAGTAACTCACATGACTGCTTAGTCCTTTCTTCAGATGATTTCTGTCTTCATCATCATCGTGATTTGCATATTCACATCTTAAGCTGACAGAACAAAGTCGAACAAAACCACTCCATTTGGAGGAACTGACTCACACCACTTATCTTCGTTTACACCAATTTACGCGCCAGCGCGACGTACAATTTCAGTGAGGGCTTTAATTATAAATAGGGCCACAAGACTGTATGTGGCTATTTCACTAACCGGAACCGCTACAGCATGGGTTCTATGTTAAGTTAAAAGGACAAAGAGTAAGACAGTCCAAGTTTTCGCTCCGAATGTAATGCAATCATACGACTTACTAATGGGTAATAAAGATTTCTGCTCATTTTCTCTTGCTGTAATTTAATGGGAAATATGGCCACACAATGGATTTTACGTAAAATTACGAAGACAAGGAAGTCGAGGTTCTTACATAACGCAGTATTCCTAACTCTTTGCCAAATATGTTAGTTTCGATTTAAACGTCATTTGGAGACATACGTATTGGAGATCCATGTTTCTTGTTTCTTTTCATTTTCAGTGCAGCGATAAACTGAATTGGAAGTCGTTTTCCAATACTTGGAAGAGGAAAGGAAAGGGAAAATTATGCGTTCAAGGGGTTAAGTTGAGTGCATCCAAAGATATTAAAAAAACTCTAAAGCTGCAGACAAAACCCTTTGTGTCAAAGTTTTGACAATCTAGCAAACCGAATTACAAGCGAAGAGGGGATGACAAGAGTAAAAGGGTCAATCATTAGGAAAGCCAAATTTAAATTATTGGGTTCCCGGAAGGGAGAAAATTTCTAGTTTCTCTCAAGTTAACTCAGACTCTTCTCTTGCAAGGAGAAATTGGTTACCTTTTATTACAACAAGCTTGAGAGGTAAATACAGGGAGAGATAGCTTAGCTTAATATTGTTTAATTTCCAAGAGCTCTTATGGTATAAGTTTTTCTTAAATTTCCCTGCTCACAAAACGAAATCGCCGCGAAAGTCTTTAATTAACAAACTTTGTCAATGCATTCACTGATGATTCGAATTGGTGCTAAATAGAACGAAAGGAACCTTCTTCGCATAACTCATGTTAAGTTATAATTAACAAATGTAAACATTTATGCGCATTCCAAAATGCACCTCTTCCCTTCTCTGGAAAAATGAAGGTAAGAAATAATTCAGAACAGCGGAATCTGCGCGTAATTTAAGAATTACATTTGATTTCATTCCTTTGTTGCTACAATAGCTTTTCTACCCAATGGAGAGAAAATATGACTAAAAACGAGTTGCACCCAGAGTTTGGAAATGTTTGAACAGAGCTTTTTTAAAGTTGCCAAAACTACCAAAGATATCTTCAGAATTTCATATCAAAGTGAAAAATTAAGTCAGTGTATGGATTTCAAGTTAATCCAACACCTACGTACGTGAATGTAGGGAAAAGAAACTCTACATTCACCGTGTTATTTTAAAAAGAATACACATGTAGAAATGATCACATCACGATAAAATAACCGCCCAGAAAACAGCATTTACATATTTTAAGCCAAACAAGAACTCATTAGTTCGAAAAATGGTACAAGTGTCAGGTAAAAGACAAGTTAGGATAGTTAAAGTACTTTGTTTGAGAAAATATCTATAGAATTAAGTTGGTTGTTCCTGAAAGGCAAATACATTAGAAAATACCCCCTCCTACCCCTTATAGATTAAGTGGAAGCATTTATCAAGGAAGAGTTATCAGTCTTATTCTGTGATACCAACCAGAAAAAATATTGTTAATTAAATGGCACGGTTACCATGTAAACACATAAATCAAAAATAGAAATAAATAGAAGATCAAAACAGTCCCCCCTCTCCACATTATCAACATCTAAATGTATGTACCACCAAATATCGTTGATATAAACACATAGAAAAGTCCTTTTACCTGCAAAGTGACCATAATATGTAACTACATGCTTAAAAAGGGTTGTTAATAATGCCTTTCATTGTGAGATAAGGCTATATCTCTTTCAAGCTGTCTGATACAGACAAACGATACTACGCCTATATTATAGACAACAAATTTTAAGAGCACCCAAATAAAATAATTCCTGCAAAGTCAAAGTGTTCATTAATACCACTGATGTTCACAAGGTACTCTTTCAAGCATGAAAAATATCTAATCTGTAATACTATGAAATTAAACGGATTTCGTAAAAATATTTTCCACGATTCACATAAGACAAACATCTATGTTTAACATGCAAAATGAGCTAAGCTCTCTAGAATATGGCAAAGGAGTTTCACTAACCCAGAGAGATAGTGATTTCAACACCATCTCTACTAAAGGAAAAGTTATCACTGACAAATCTCGGGGCACGAAAGTTTTTGGGCAGCCAGTACTCCGAAACTATGATAAAAAAAAATTATGTTACCCCCATTCTTTGTCCGCAATGATACAATTTGTTCCACTGCGTTAATAGTTATCATTTAGTTTTGTGAAAGCGATTCTCTCAGTTCGCTATTTTAATGACCTTGTAGTTATATCATATATGTTATTTAATTGAGGACTGTGCATTTAAAAATACCTCTGCTTATACAAACATAAAAATGTTAGTTGTTACAAAATTTCGGATACATGTGTGTAAGAATGTGGGCATATCTCAATAACAAGTTGTAGTAAAAAACGTCTAAAAAATTTATCCATTTGGAAGAAATGTATTTCACCAGTTTAACTGGGAAAGAGTTTATAATTAAATATTCAGTACAAAATATGTCACCGATAAATGTTGCAAAAGAATTATTATTGATAAGACATGCTTATCCATCAATAAGGGTTTTTTGTAGGGAGGTATAGTATTTTCAGTCTATAAATAACATATTTTTTGGATAGAAAGGCCCTTTAATTAAATCCAAAGATCCCAGTGAAGTATCGGGGCGTTACTAGTCACTGACAACCTAACATGAAAGCAGAATTAATAAAAAACACAAAAATACAATAATTGAACAAGACGACGCACAAGTAACAAAACTGAAAGGTTTCCATGGTTTAAAATACCCTGGAAAAAGTAGTGTTTTTCGGTGACTTACACTCAAATATTACTCATAACAGGTTCAATTTATGCAATACCAGAAAAATAAACCACCACTTGCTTTAGTAACTGTCACGACAAACCTTTCAGGATTATTACTCATGACACTGTGTGTCAAATCAATCCTCAATGGGATCACGAATCCGTAGCAACCAGTTGTCGGGACAACCCTCTCCCCCACCCCCCCCCCCAAAAAATTTTCTATACGTACATATGTTTTTCCTTTACACTTTCAATAAAATATTTTAGGAAGAAAATTGAGAGGTAACAAATGCGGAGAACACTTTAAACAAGATCACAAGTGTTTTAAGGGCAAGTAAAGAAGCTTTTTCCAAAGTAATCACCGAATAAAAGTTATATAAAAGCTTAAAATCTCAAATTATTTTCTATATAAACACAACGAAGATCGCTATGGTTGTTACACCTGAGTGTTAATAGTCTACCATCATTATTTATGACTTATCAAGTGACCAGTGCATAAAGAGGTAAAAGGAAAAGTCACACATCCCGACTAATTACTTGAAGTAAGTAATGGCCTAAAAAAGTTTTTTTAACACTTTTTTCTCTTTCCTAGTAAAAAATAAGTTTATAAGGCTTGTAGGCAAAGTTAAGCATAGACAAGCACCCTACAACAACAATGAACAGGTTATCTAAGGTTAATACATTTGTGACTGTAAAAGAAATGTGATGAGCACAGCAAGAAGGAAATAGTGTATCGTTTAAGTGTCCAGGAAATAAAATTAATTTTAAAGATGCTATAAATAAAAAATATAGAAATGGCGCTTGCTATTGATTTCATAACCACAAATGAATATTCTAATACCGTTATCGTCCCAATCAATAAAGAACTTGAGGAAAAGATGACAATAAGCAAAGAAAACACAGAGCCCATGTTGTAACCCAGTCCTACGAACACAATACCCAGTTTTCTACGACTGGTACTGTCAAGGCTTAGGCCGAGAATAGCAAGAATAGAAGAATAATCGAGTTTGAAGCAAATAAATGCAAAGCAATGCATATGATAATTCAAATCTAAAATACAGAGAATTAGAGTACCAGCAAAGTAATAACTTTATGCTTACGAATTCATCGGGTACAACTATCATTTATATATCACTGGAAAAGTTAATTTGTTAAACGAGCAAATAAATACATGAAAAGAAAAGGCAAACAAAACCAAGATGCCAATAACACAAGCCAGTAGCCCAGATCAAAAGACGTGCCTCGCTTAACACTTCTATCGGATAATGAAAAAAAAAATGTTTTATATGATTATTCGTCTCTGCTGGGTGTTACTTCAACTCTTAGATAACTTAAATAAATTAAACCATGTTGGCCTTTTGGGAAAAATACGAAGGTCTACGCCTGAAAACTACATCTACGGATTTCAGTGTTTTCATACAAACTGCTCATGATACCAAAGCGAGTTTATATAGCTGACAGAGCAACACACTATTTTAAACTCGTATCACCATCAAGTATATTATTGCAATAAAACCTTCCGTGTTGTCTTTAATTTAATCATTCTGTTATCTTCTACTACAAAAACGTAACGATCCATTCTACCATGCAGCCTTGACATAACACACGTGGATCACAGCAATTAATAATTTATCAAATACTTGTAAAAACCTGACTTTCTCCCTGAGGTTCCAACTGTGTTGTTCTTATGTGAGCCTGTTTCATCCAACATTTGTGGTTGTAGTGTAAACGTCCACATCATCATGTGAAAAAGAGAGCACATATCCAAGGCCCCACCTTGCTGTATCTCTGCCAAGCCATAATGTCTTCCAAGCAAATGTATTCTCTTGAAACTTGGCTTTCAACAGTTTGAACTTCTGTCTTTTAAAAGTCTTCTAACTATCGCCTTAATCTCCAAACAGTGTACTTAATACAAAATCTTCTGAAGGGGGCGAAACATTTAAACCACACCGTACAACACGTATATCATAAAACCTGGCAAAACTTTTCAAACAACTAATCTGTACACGATAATCACGCCAATTTTTTAATACATACTCGTGGGTTCAAGTAATAGTCGTTCAAAACTGTGACATTATAGTAAAAAGCACAAAATCCTTTTTTGTCGTTGACAGTTTGTCAAACATTCGGTGCCTTTTAAAAATCAATAACGAGCATTCGTCTTATTTTTTCCTACAAACTTCACATATGGTGTTTGATAGGATACATATATTTAGTATATACTAAAACAGTGAACAGCGTCGAAGGTGGTCTCTGATTGGTAACTCAAACCGCGAATAGCCTTTGCTATTTACCTCCCAGGAACGTACGCGGGCTTTGCGCCCGAAAATGTTATAATCGTTGCAGGAATAAATTAGTTTAAATCACTTTTTTGTGCTATAATATCTCACTATTCAATAATACACTAAAACAAAACCACCATTAGCCGCCTCCACTTCCGTGAATAGTTGCTAAATATATATTACAATAAAATTGTAGAAGCAGCAGATCAATTATTCAACAATCGCGAAGGGAAACGAAAGTTGTATACGAGTAAGCGTTATAGGGTCAACTAGCTAAAAAAAGCAAGCTCTTCAAAGCTATTTTACAGCTTAGTGTGACTTCGTAACATTTACTTCTAAAATTTGATTTTGAAAGCTAAGTTGAGAAATTGAAAATTTTCGCCAACGTAAACATACACCAAACTATTAATATCACAATAAAACTGAAAAAGGCCTTACTTAATTTGCACGGGAAGGTAACTTTTTCCTTTTTCCTTCCTCCTCAAAACGAAGCATTTCCATTACGAAAGTAAACTGAAGGGAAGAAGAAGCAGATAGTAATTGCTGTTTTTGAATGTTTACTCCTGATGTGTTTATTGAAAATTAAACAACGAACTTTTTAGGCCCCAATCAGTGAAACACTGGAACTGTTTAAAACAAACCCTCCTTTATCATGAAGTTTAAGTTTAGTTGCATCCAATGTTTGTACCCCTTACGATTCATAACGCATCAAATATATTCAAAATAGAAGTAGCAATTTGAATCTGAACCACTGCATGTTTGTCTACAGCCACATGATCAACGTTTTCCTTAGAGCGATAATTGTGTCACTCCCTGAAGGGTAGTATAACTCTTGCATGATATCAACATAATAAGAAAAAACAACTGTTTAAAATTAGAAGAATATTCCATTCATCTTATAACTATTAACAGTAAAACTCTAAGACTTCAATTTAAACCCTTTAAATTTTGCTGAATGATGAATTTCATGTTCAGAATACAGAACTTTTAACACCTAAACTTGACATTAAAAAATTCCTTAGTTGTTTAACGACGCCATTCCCCTTTTGGTTGATTTTACACTATACATAACCTTTGATTCTCTCTCCGTCTATAATAAATCTTCTTAAAGTCACAAGGCTAAAAACTACTAATTATGGCTACAGTGAGAAGGTAACTACTATTTTGAAAACAATAACGAATCCCATAAAAGCCACCGGCTATCACTTATGATAACCCAATAGTGAGCCTTGTAAGCATTGCTGTATATTTATCTTAGCAAGTTTTGTCATTTAAGTGCTTAGTAATGAGAATATCTACAGGGTCAATAATCTTTAGAGCTTACTTTTCTAGAAAATCGCTTACTAAAAATGTACCTGATGAAGAATCACAACGTTCTAGAAAAGGCTCGTTTTTAGATAGATGGAATTATGATGTTGAGATTTACCCTTAGTAAATTTCAGAGTTTTTACTAATGCCAGGCTTTATGAAAACAGACACAATAACACAACAGTACAACTACAACACTACATACAAGGGAGCAGACCACAAAGGGCAAATCCTTGTGAAATATGTTTTAAAAAATCAGAGGAAGTCAACAGTAACTTGGCTGTCATCGACTACAGTCCTGGAGAAAAAAAATTGATTTGAAAAAAAAGGATGTTAAATGAGTATAAAGCCTTGTCGAGATTTTGCTGTGGTGCACATTTGTACCCACTTCAAACACAATATGCAGACCAGTTCCTAGTTGGCTTGTTAACTCAGTTGGTTGAGCGCTGCACAGGTATCGCAGAGGACATGGGTTCAAATCCCGTACAGGCCTGAATTTTTTTCAGGCTTTACTTTCCCTACTGCTTAACTAGTGTTCATCATTGCGAAGATCGCTTCCATATTCATATGCAGACTTAATATTACATTCTTAATATCTTGAAATATTTCAACTGATCAAAACTTGTGTAAACAAAGTGTACCTATGAAATTTTCGTCGGCAGGCCAGAGCATGTTCATTCTTCTCAAACGTCACCAGTGCTTTGTGTTTTGTCGTGGACATCTTTAGTTGCTGTTTAGATAAAAATGTTATATTCCACTAAAGGCTACACACGAAAAAAATAATTGTTATGCTCACTTTATCCTGAAATGTGTTTCATAAAACGCGTAGACTGAAATTCATAATTATTTGATTCATTTCAAGTAAGATGTAACTTATTGTTGTCGTTAGTCTTATATTACATGTCAACAAGGCAATAAGGTTAGGACAGAGCTTCTAATTCTATGGATTGGCCTGCAGAGAAATGCATTATTATCTGTTAGGGGAATCAGTCTTTTGATCTTGACGACTCGTTCTGTACCTGAATTGGACCAACGCCCTGCAGAAGCTCCTTTAGTCTGCTTGGTGTTATCGCTTCCGGCAAAGAACCAATTACAACTCGATTTGACGGCTTCCCGCTGCTTGAAGCCTTGGTTACGACCACACGGTTGGCTTTAGCGTCCGGAGTAGAACCAGATGTTTTACTCTTGCTTTCAGAAGGTCCAACAACGATCCGCTGCAAAATAAAAAGATTGCATTTCGCATTGATTTTGGAAAGATTACATCATTGTGGACCATGATCAGTGCTGGCTTTCAGGCATGAGAGAGTTCTGATCTGAATCATTCGTACCCAGTCTTCGTGCGGTCCCCAATCCTTTCAAGACATCGGGGGTTAAGCGCAAGCTCATTTCCCGAAGGGCGGTTGATAGTCGAGCATTAAGATTGTGCTTTATACTTTAAGAAAAGACACTGACTAGATATCTACAGTAAAAAGGGCGCATTCGCTTTGTTGTTGTTGTTGTTGTTGTTATTTTTCTTTGTATTTACAGCATTCACACTTGAGGGAAAAAAGATTCCAACTTCAAATTGGAAGCAGTTCATTGCCCTTTCCCAGTTATAGGATTAGTCAGTTTTTTACTGAGCTTGCTAAACCTTACAAGCCTGGAAGCAAGCATACGAAGTTTTAGATTACAACCACATTAAGTTTGCGTCCATTGAAATACAATCAATATTGCATAAAAATTTGAATTCAACGTGCTCTGGAAAAAAAAAAGAAAAAATAAATAAAATAGACAAATAAAATAGCATAAAGGCTGAATCACATGGTTAAGTCTGTCCACCAACCTTTGAGGCACTATTCTCTGAATGTCTGGACTCCCTGCTCTCTCGTCTGTGAGATGATCGGTCTCGACTTCGACTTCTTCGATGACCTTCCTTTGGCTTCTCCCTATCCCTTGTCCTCTCCCGTTCCCTCTCTTTCGCCTTCTCGCGATCTCCTCTGTCCCTCTCTCGCTCTCTCTCCCGAGGCCTGTCATGACGGGGTTCACGTGGTTCTCGTTGTTCATGTGATTCCCTCTCCCTAGGCTTCTCTCGGTCATTCCTCTCACGATTCCTGTAACCATCTCTGCTCCTGTCAGGCCGCTCCCTGCCAAATATTACGAACAGAAAACAATGAGTCACAAACCATTTACTGTATTACATTCACTTGAGCGACAGAGCGGAAAACGTGCGAATGAATTCATCATTAACAAAAGCGCTGTCAGACGAATATGACAACAACTCTGGTTCAATCACCTCTGCAAAGATCTCGGTGTTCTTCTGGCCAGGCTTAAACTCAAGTTTTCGTTGAACACACAAACACGAACCGAACTTATAAAACCTGACAGACAATATTCTCCAGTTGACTCTGACGATGACTTCCGCTCAGGCTGTCCAAACGTCAGTCACTACTGCCGACAACAGTCCTTCTCAGGACTACACTCACCTGGACAATCAGACTACAAGATCGCAAGTTACCCCTAGGTTCACTCGATTTAATTTACGACAGTAAATGACCAATAAGCCTAGCCCAGTCACATTGTTTTTATTTGTTCCGACAGCTTCTGGACAAAATAAACCGAACTAAGAATGTTAATGTTGTTGTATTTAAGAGTTTAACACATGAACCTACAACATACACATTGTTTAACGCTGCTGCAACAGTTTCGGCATCAAGCATACTGTACAGACATATTGACGGGGTAGTATCCAAGAAAAGGCAGCATGTTGCGGCAGGTTTGGGGGGGGGGGGGGGGAATGTAACTAAACCTTTTACATACTTGACCACTCACTAATACCTAGCCACACCTTAACAGCAACAAAGTTCCTGTATGAAGACTGTTACCTTAATTATGTACAACGTGAATTTCCTTTGAATACAAGGAAAAATACATTACAAACCTTGTTCTGTCTCGTTCTCTTTCTCTTTCATGACTTCTGTCAGGCCGTTCTTTCTCTCGTTCTCTGCGACTGTCTACCCTTCTCGGATGAGGCCCTGGTTTAGCTGCGCGAACAACTGGAGATCTTGTTTGCGGAGTGCGCGGTGAAACAGACCTTGAGAATGACCTTGACCTTGACGACGACCTGAAGAAAAACCAGTACCAACAAGAAAATTACATTATCATTGGCTAATGAGAACTCAAAGTGAAAGAACACAAACTGTTTGAAGCGCGGGAAAACGCGATTGTTGTTAATTTTGAATCTGATTGGTTGAGATGATTGCACAGGTTTTCTTAACCAATCAGAAGGCAAAGTTAAGACCAAAGCAATTCCAAATTACTTTGGACACTCACTTTAGTGCTCTATGCACGTAATAATTGACATTCCAAAATATTCTGCTTTCATGGAGCACTTGAAGCAAACGACAAGTACTCCACGATTCATTTGGCGATGGCATTCAATTCACAATTCAATGGTTACCTCGACCTTGACCGGGACAGCGATAGAGAACGTGAACGAGTCCAAGACCTTGCTGGTGACCTGGAATAAGAACGTGAAGCTGATCTTGATGCCGATCTTGATGCACTGCTGAAGTCACTTTCCGCACTGTCAGCACTATAACGACGATGATGCTTCTTTGATTTGTGACTCTAAGAAGACAAGTTTGGAAAGTTTAACAACCTTTGCCTCGTACCAGCTATAACTACCGCCCCAAGTACTCCTCATTACTACCTAAAATCGTTTGGAGTTTTTGAAAACTCAATTGATACAAGGATTGCTATACCGGTTTGAAAATTTCTTTTATCTATAGTCCTTTAAATAACGAACAACACCGCGAGTAAGTTCAAGTTTTCGGGGATTGTTCACATTTCTTGATTTTCAATATGACAGGTCATATCACAACCAGTTTTCAGTTAACGATTTTCTACGTTTCATATAAAAACCCAAAACTTCCTATAGCTTGGTTAAGCGTGTATCACAGTTTACTGTTATACGTTCATCATTAAACCTCACCTTGGTGTGCTTCTCCAGACCATATGCTGCCGCAGCATAAGCTGCATCTCTCTGCTGCTGCATCAACTGCTGCCACTCTGCTCCATACACGGCTGCATAATCATAAGGATACTGCTGTCCGTAAGGAAACTGCTGTTGTCTTGCAGCTGCCGCCGCTGCAGCTGCAGCAGCTAAATTAGCTCCCTGAGCTGCAGCCATGGCTGCTGCTGCATTATAACCAGGTGGTGGTATTCCACCTCGCATTACAGGATTGGAGACATCCATATTAGACACTGTCACACGATTTCCAATGACAATTCGTTCTGGTTCCGACATGGGTACTTCCGGATGTTGGTTCATCGCTGGTGGTCGCATTGCTGACTGTAAAGCACCTGGATGTACTTGACCTCCAGGAGGTAATCCTGTTGGTGGCATTCCTTGTGTGGGACCCCTTGGTGGCATGGCTGGGTGTTGCTGCCCTGGTAAGGGGCTAGGTCCCCCTGGTGCTCCAGTATGTGCTAATGCACCTGGGCCCCCTGCTGTTGGGGCACGCCCTGGTAGAGGACCATGTGGAGGGACCATATTGGGTGTTACTTGGGGAGGTCCCTTAAAAAATTAGCAAAGTAAATTGCTGTTTACTTTTCGAATGAAACTTTGACATCACTATAATTTGGTTAAGTTTGAAAAATTTGCTATTGGTGTCAGTTGAGTTAATTAGTAGTCATTCCATTTTTGCGATTTTGCCACGTCAGGTAATGAAACTTCTGGAATTTCAAAACTTTTTAAGAGTAAAATAATTTGAGTGATAAGATCCTCATCGTTCCCTGGCCATACGTGGAGTAAGTAAATTTTGCAGCATGTCAAATTAACAGCTGTCAAGTTTAATGCAGTTTAAGATGCTCTTATGTAATCAATCCAGAGTTAAGTCAAAGAATCTGCAACTTACCCTGGGTTGTGACAGTGCATTTGCGCCAGCTCCCATGACATGGGGTGGCCTCATGTCATTCTCAGGGATTGGACCAGATCTTGGCCCATGACCTTGTCCAGGACCTTGCATGGGACCTGGTCCACCTGAGCCCATTGGCCTCGGTGCTGTTACTGGGTCATGTCCCATGCTGGGCCTTGGTCCTTGCTCTAGACCCATATGAGGCCCTCTAGCTGGAAGAGGTCCGCGGGGTCCAAAATCTCCAGCAGGGCCAGGTGGGAGAGTCACTTCTGGGCGCATGGGACCTGGGTGAGGAGCTGCCATATGGGGCCCTGGCACATCAGGCCTGAGAGGTCCAAGGTGTGGCCCTCGCATGGGAGGTGGACCTGCAAGATTAAACCAAAAACAGTGCATTTACTCAGTATAAATTTACGAGATGTTGTAACAACAGTGTAATTCCTTATGACCTCACGATTGACATGTAGATGTTAACACACAGGTCAAACACCCTAAAGGAAGGAAAAAAAGGGTTTTCACATGGTTGTGAAATTTAATGCATGCAATAAATGAATAATAATATGACAATAATATAACAATAATGAAATTTAATGCATGCAATTAAGACGCATTAACGAGAACAGTTAAAATATAGCTGCCAGAAAGTTACAACTTCACTTTGTAAAATGATTTAAATATATCTCACCCTCTGGCATTCCTCTTCCCCCTGGAGGAGGTCTAAAGTGCGGGTTGATGTGAATATTTTTTCCTTGAGGTGGCCCTGTTATAAAGAAGCATACCTCTCAGTTCCTTGCTGACATTCTGAACTACCTAAGGTGTCTTAGTACACTACAATCATGTAACGCCAGGGAAGAATTTATTCCTTGGATTTTTGGGGCGGAGAGGAAGAAATAGGAATTGCTACTGTAAGTCCTCAAATTAGCACCTTCCTTTGATCAAGAACCCTATTGAATAAGAACCCCACAGCTTCCTTTAAGCAATTTTATGGAAAGACACTAAGACAGCGAACTATTTAAAGGATTGTGATTTTTTAATCATACCTTACTTAATTCAGCAGGGAAAGAAATAAAGTTGGAAGATAACAATGAGTACAACTATGCAGCTATTAAAACATTTATAATCAACTCTCTGTGTGTCTAAATACACAGTTAAAGTTGTATTCCTTATGCATATGGTGCATGAAGGAAGATGATCATTCATGTACCTGGCCACAATTTGGGAAAGCTTTAAGAAGGGACCCTAAAATAGGCACCTGCTGCTGTATCCCAACACTGTAATGAGTGCCTTGGTGCTATCAACAGGATTTAAACTGGATAGAAAGTAAAAGAAAGAGGGATTGTTCCCTGGAGGGTGGAGCCATATTTTGATAACCCTCTAAATTCAAGATAAAAGAGGCACACTACACATCTTCCATGTCACTACAAGTAAACACTTAAGGCACTGATTTCAATAATAAACTTGAACTACATCTGGCAGCTGACCAAGGAACTTAAAAATTAACAACTATGAGAAGAAAATTTTTGAAAAGAGAAGATCAGCAACACTAGTGTTTTAACTTACTTGGTGGGGGGAAGGCTCCATGGCCATCTGGGGGCCCTGGCATGTGACCAGGAATTGGTCCACTGGGTCCAAGTGGGAAGCGTGGTCGGGGACCAGGGCCATGATCTGGTCCTACTCCAAGGCCTGGCCCCATCCCAGGTCTGGGGCCATGCATAAAAGGATCTGGCCCTCTAGGTGGAAAAGGAGGGTGCATTCCTGGCCGAACCATTCCTGGTAGAGGAGGTCCCCTGAAGTAATAATGAAACAACAAGGCCTATTTCAAACAAGCTCTATTGTTCATTTCATAAACCCCTTCTCTCCCAAGAGTGTCTAAAAATAATTTTTTTTGTCCTTGCAATATCAATACATTTTTTAAGCAGAACGACGACGAGACAAAAGAAAAATATCACTCAGAGTATATTGCATGATATAACGTCAAATCATCCAGGCAAAATCATATGAAATGTAGAACAGACTGTAAGGAAAAATTATATTTAGATCCACAGAGTGAAAGGGTTAACCATTTAACTCCCGATAGTGATTAACATGCAACTTCTCCCTAAAATATCTGTACATTTTTTAGCAAACACATTACAAGAATGTTCAAACTTATCAGGTAGAATTTTTTGTATTGATCTTACACCAAATTCTTATAACTAATTTACAAGGAAATATGTAACAGCTGGAGGGGAGAATGAACAACCAGATCTTGGGAGTTAAAGGGTTAAGTGGGAAAAAAACTAGCTTTGGCTACTACCCCCAACTTATCAATTTCAGTTCAGGAGTAAATTACACATTCTTGTTCATGGTGACAATGATGAGTACATTTTACAAAAAAACTGCATCAATTATCAAAACAAATAACTGCTGTGTGTTGTTAATACATACATCATTGGCCCTCCTCTGCCACGGCCCCGCCCAACATCTCTTCTGTTCCAGTTTCTGTCATCATGCTTTTTGAACTCCCTCTCTGGGATAACAGAAAAATAAGTTACATTGCTTCTAGTATAAAATGCTGAAACTATATACTTCAGATGACTACTCAGTAGATTCTCCTAATAATAAATTTCAAACAAAACAGTGCCAGTTGTTTCAAAGGGTAGATTGTGCTATCCACTGGAAAAATCCCTATCCCATGGATAGTGCTATAATTTTTGCTAACAATTAACCACTGGTTAGCGATTTATCCATTGGATAGCATTTTCCACCCTTTGAACAACTAGGGCCTGGTGATGAGAGTGAAGGATTCAAAACTAGCAACTAAGGGATACAACAAATCCTCAGAACCAGCATTATGCAAAATTTATGGCAGAAATTATGGTGAATTAACAAAGCTGTCTTGGGTCATAAGGGGTTAATAAGGGTTCTTTCATCTTTTCCTCTGTTCTCTCTCTCTTTTGGACCATCTACATTTAAAGAGCACAAATAAGGGGAGGGACAAGGCAAAAAAGGGGGGGGGAGGGACAATTTTCCTCTATTCTAACCAACCCTACCCACTGCACTACTGCATTGCATTGTGGATTAATGAGAAGAAGATTTGAAGAGAGCATTTCCCTCAAGTCTTTTGCTTTTCCTTCTCTAGTCTCCTACACCTTTCTTGCCGATCATTCTCCACTGCTCTCACACCTGTGGCTCTAAATGTATCTGGTACACCTCTATTGTAGGTTCCCTTCATTCCTACTCCCAACAGTACTCCTGAATGGAAGTTCAACCATATTTAAAAAAAAAACAAAAAATCACATTTGATACAAATTCCACATACTTTGTTCATGTTTTTCAATCTTGAACTGTGCCTCCTTTGGTCGCTCAGACTTAAAGCGCTGTCTGTCCTTCTTGCCCTCATCTTCACTGTCACTGTCATTCTTTATCTCTTTTTTGACAGGTGTGACTTGCTCCTTCTTAACTTCTTCTGTAATCAACATCAAATTTTCAGTCATTTTGATAATAGTTTCAAGCTAATATAATATACATATAGAAAACTTTTCAATTGATTAATTAATTTGGTAAACCAAATAGACTTGGGCACCCTGAAATTTCAAGCACATGATCAGCTGAATTGACAAGCTCACCCTACAAATCCATACCTTTTGAATTTGTCTTCTTACTGCTTTCAGCTGCTCCTTCTGACAGGCCTTTGATCTCTTTATCAATATCATCCAGTTCATCATCACCATGGATACTCACAGCATCCAAATCAACATTATTTGCCCTGTGAAATTGGGGGTCAAGAATTGATATCAGAGACAACTCTGCATATGACTATGACAGGACAACAACATTGAAAAGAAACAAAAGCAACTTGGCGTGGAACACCTTCATAGGCTATCACAAGCAAAAAGCAAGAAAAAGGAAAATGATGATCATATCATAATGTATACAACTTGCATGAGCTCATCACAAGTGAATTTCATATATCTAAACATGACAACTTGTGATGTGATCAATAGGAATTCCTGATCACTAACTATTGGGAAAAGAATCACTAGAGTAGGGATTCTTTCAACAGCATTTTAATTTGACTTGACTTGAGACTTTCCTGGTTATCTAAAGAAACTGTCATGTGATCTAAATTTTTGAGGAGTGATTTAAAAGAGTTTGATACAAACGGCAAATGTTTTTTCATTAGTAGCTATACTGTTTAAATCAAATAAACAGGATGCAGATTTAAAATAGTTCAACATTAATTAATTGTAATAAAAACAATAATGTTTAAGTGTAACTCACCCTTCACCTTCATCATCACTCTTTAACAACTTTTCCTTCATAGCAGAGGGGAAAAAAAGAAAAAAGAAAAATAAGCACCTTAAGAACTGTATGGGGAAAAGTGTGGAGAATATGCATACTGATATTTGTGTGTTAAGGGTTAACAAAACATTTTCTACCTCATCAAGATCCTCCAGGTCATCATCTTCCTTTTTAGGCTGAAAAATTAAAAAGAGAGTTCCCAAACACTTCTACATTGCATATCAAAAGAATACCCTCAGTTTAAGTCTAGAATTTTGAAACAAAGACTAATAAAGAAGGTGGTAACTTATAACCCTATATAATGTACAACACAATTGACTTTATTGCTACATAAAGTCACCAGCCAGCCAATTCAATAGGACTAAATCAATTCAAAATACCTTTTTAGCAGGAGGACCTTTAGCTTCTCCATCAGCTGGTTTTGACTCTTCTTTTCTAGAAAGTATGGGAAATTTTAATGAATGTCAGGGAAGAGCTGACCAAACTTATCAAACAGTTAAATATAGAGACAGCAGAACACCATTACTGGGTAAAGTTATAGTTGTTGTTGTTGCTATTCTTGTCTTTGTTTTTTTTTCCTAGTTATTATTAAGATTTGTAGTTGTGTGCCAGCTTACTTACAATAGGAAAAAGAGGTATCTTAATCATGTGAAAAAGAGGATGTTCTGAAACTTAACTATACAATTTATCATTTTATCCACCTCTCCACACTGTTCTCTCCTGTATGTAAATTGGAGAAATAGATTTTAATCTCCTCCTCTACTAATATTATGTCCATACTTTGCTTTATCAGGTGTTATAGACTTCTTGGGCTTTGGTGCTTCTCTACTTGGTTGTCGCTGAGGTAGTGGCTTGCCAGGTGGCCTCCTTCCTCTTCCCCTGTCATTCCATGGAGGTGGTATGTCATGTTCCCCCATAGGGAGCCTCGCTCTCATGGGTCCTGGAATCCCCATAGGACCTGGAGGACCATGAGGGCCTGGCATATGGCCACGCATCATGGGCCCCATAGGTCCACGTGGGTGTGGACCTGGATGTCCCATCATCATAGGACCTGGTGGTCTGGGCATGTGACCTCCTGGGGGCATGCGAGGTCCATGGGGCCCACCTGGACCAAATGGGGGAAAAGGGTGTGGTCCAGGGTGTCGGAAAGGTGGTCTTGGGCCTCGTCTTCCATGTTCTGAGAAAATAATTGTAGTTAAGTTAAGCTAACATTCTTTGAGGGCATGTTATTGTGTCACTCATGGGACTTTTGCTTCCCCACTACTTAATGATCAAATGAGAGTACAGTTTAAAAGCATTGTAACTGCCATTTTGATTTCAGTCTGTTGTTAATAGGTTATCTCATGCCACTGGCCTTGTGGGCTTTTGGACATTCCTTATTCAGGTATCAGAAAAAAAGACACATACTAGACAAAAATTCTAGACATTGGAATACTTCATCAACTTGTTGATTGATCATTTTTTTTTGCAGTAAGCCTGACCTTACCCAATCTAATGGATGCTACTTGTAACAGTTAGATATTCTGGGACTTTTCTATCTTTTAGAATGAGGTGTTTGTTTATTTCTATCAATGGTTTATGTTTTCAATGCTACACTCATACAATCTGCATAATATCAATCAAGTGGTTAATTAAACAAGTAATTGTAGAGTTAAATGAATAAAGGGGTAAGTTTCTTAAGAAACTGTGGTGCTGTGTTGGTGGGAGAGTCTAA
This sequence comes from Pocillopora damicornis, assembly GCF_964200805.1. Taxonomy (NCBI): domain Eukaryota; kingdom Metazoa; phylum Cnidaria; class Anthozoa; order Scleractinia; family Pocilloporidae; genus Pocillopora; species Pocillopora damicornis. Next base: position 16,749,928 of record NC_142678.1, read on the forward strand.
CAGGGTGATTTATTATTATCAATTTAATTAATTATGTAAATTGGCCACTTTAAAGAGTTCAAAAGCAGATGTTTTGAGCATCAGCCCTTTTTCAGAGCAAATGAAACATCAGCTTTCTACTGCATTTTCACAGTGTGAATTCTTGAGACATCACATGAAGTTGTGCTTATCATCCATCTGTCGCAATACAATTCAAGTTACAGGGCACGACATTAATTTTTTTTCTGATAGCCACTTGGCTCCTAAATCCTATAAAGTGGTAGCCAATTCAAAAAAGTTGGTCACCATTTTCCAAGACAAACAAAATTTTTTTTTTACACTGTCATCATTCTAGAAATTAAGTTAGGGAAAAGATCTTTAACCTGCTACAAAGTGGACACTAGGATGGATGATATGCAATGTCCAAGCTCACCTAAATCCAAGATGGTGTCTAGTTATCAATCAAGATGCATGTGCTGCATTTCGGAAACAAACTTAACGAGGAACTTTGCTGCAGATTTATCTCTCCAAATCTTTTTAATTCACTATATCTCTAAGTATGGTTATGATGAAACATTCTAGTTGCTAATTTGGTGACTAATTTTCAGGATTTGGTCACAAAAGTGAAAAATTTAGTCACATTGGTGCCTGTACAGGGCGTGAAATTAACTTTTTTTCTGAAAGCCACTTGGCTCCTAAATTCTTCAAAGTGGTAGCCAATTCAAAAAAAGTTGGTCGCCATTTTCAAAGACAAACAAAATCTTTCTTTACGCTGTCAGCGTTCTAGATAGACCCTTCAAAATTAACGTGCTACAAAGTGGACGCTAGGATGGATGATATACAATGTTCAGGCTCATCTAAATCCAAGATGGCGTCTAGTTATCGATCGAGATGCATGTGCTACGTTTTGGAAACAAACTTAATGAGGAAGTTTGCCATGGATTTATCTTTGCAAATCTTTTTAATTCACTATATCTCTTGGTAAGGTTATGATGAAACGTTCTAGTCGCCAATTTGGCGACTAACTTTCAGGATTTGGTCGCCAAGGTGAAAAATTTAGGTGCATTGGCGCCTGTATTAGGCGCAATTTCACGCCCTGCTGTATTAGGTGTAATTTCACGCCCTGAGTTATGACCAACATAAGGAGTTGAGAGGTTAAAATGAAATGAATCAGTGTACTCTTTCACTCCCAAGATCTGATTGTTAACCCTTTAACTCCCAAGATCAAATTATTAATTCTCCCCTTAAGCTGTCACACATTTCTCTGTGAAGTGGTAATGAGAATTTGGTGTTAGATCAAGATAAAAACTTTTACTTGATAAGTTTGAATATTCTCATTACCTATTTGCTGGTTAATGTTAGGATATTATGGGGAGAAGTTTCATGTTGATCACTTCTGGGAGTTGGAGGGTTAATTCTCACCTCTAGCTGTTACAAACAGTACTGCTCACATATATGTTAACTATGCCAACAAATTTCATACACTCAGACACAGGTAGTCAGATGCACATAGACGATTTTTTGGCATGCATGGTCGAAAAAAATGTGCAACACATGTGCCTTTGTTATTCAGTGCAATAAGTTTCTTTTGAACACCCTGTAATTCCTAGTAAATTAATTATGAGAAATTTGTGTTCAGTAAAGTTAACAACTATTTGTTTGAGTATTCTCATTTCCTGTTTGCTGGATGATGCATGGATATAAAAAGGAGAACTTCTTTAATCACTTCTGGAGTTTATGAGCACTTTTATCGACAAAATACTTACCAAAGTCAACTCCCAAACTCACCAGTTCATCTGTAAATCACAAAAAAACGATACTCTTAGAGGAAAAACCACTTGCGCTTCTTTTGTGTGCTTAAACATATTGCAGAAATGGTCATCTGAGTGCCAACTTGCAAAATAATTTTCATCACCTTCTTTATAGAATGTATAGCATGTACAGAATGGGAAGTAGTTAGACTAAACAAATAATTCTAAGCGCTATAATTAAAAGGATTATATGGTTGAAGGTATAGAGAAGTATTAGTTAGATCTTGGGAGTACAAGGGCTAACATCTAATAGAAATGTTTACCCCAGCAGCATAGATTCATTCTCAACTATATTAACACACTCACACCCAACAGTTTCTCTCCTCCTTCCCAACCCTCCTCTGAAATTTTGTTCTGAAATAGCCAAACATTCCTAACATCAGCTTTTAAAAATTCCCTTCTGTAGTCTATCCACTTTCATCAAATGATAATCAATAACAGACAAAGAACTCTGAATTTCAGCCCTTAATAGGAGGTTGTTAAAATTCATATCCACACTAAGCTAAGTAAAAGAAGTGTCAAAACAAAATGTTCTAGTTCCTTTTTCTCCTTTGTCAGGATATATATCTACATGTTTTAGAAAATAACTTCTGCTCTTTCATTAATTTAAACAATTGTTAACCCTATGCATACCTATATATATGTGTAATTAACTACCAATATGGGGCTTATGACAAAATTTGGACAGATTTCCACATAAGCCCGCACTACTCCAACACAGAGCTGAGGTTCCAAACACAATCTGTTGTATTTTTTCATTGTTTTCTATATCCAAGAAGTAAAGGGCTACGCGCAAATCTTTCCCAAAATTTTTCCTCCTGATTCATGTCCGAAGTTATTCATATGTGCTCGAACCAGTCTGTTAACGTTTAACGCTATTTCTGATCAATTACTTCCTCGATCATGCAAAAATTCAATCTAAGCGTGTAACTGGTCCGCTGTTTGTCACTTGAATGCCCCACCTTACTGATTCTTCAACAAGAAACGTTTTTCGAGCTGTTGATTGTCTAAACACATTCTCCTCCACGGTAGACTCGATATCTTAAACTTGCAAACGAAAAATCCAGTAGAGTAAATTTGTTATTCAAAGTCGGTCGTCAAACTCAAAACATCCCCTTGGACTACTCCACACGCAAAAGTACCTCTTTAATAGCCTAAATTAATCAAAGTAATTTCCAGATAGTGTTAAGGTCGCGTCACCAAGTTTAGAACCAAACTATTTGCCTTAGATCTACCACGAGGTGAGCTGTGGCATACGCGCATTGTCAGGTTGAAATGTCATTATATAATTGGACCGACGTTACCTTCGTGGATTTCTGAAAAATCCATCCTTGACATCAGGAAAGAGTGTGATTCTTCTTCCTTTATGCTTTACACATTTAGGGATTGATAAAATGGCAGCTACAAGGTCGTGATAACTTGAAAAAAGGGTCTTATCGTTGATGGTTTAGCTGCAACACGACCGCGCCATGTTCACTGAAATGGATTCTTGTTCGAATGCAAGGTAAGGCGAGGTTACAAGCTACGCTTGTGGGTATTATGGGATGGGATGCGGGATTCATCCCGCGATCTATCCCGAATGTACAACCTCAACATAATAACGCGGCCGAAATGCATCTTGGTTAATTACATTTTGCCCGAGGCGGCTTTAGCAATGGCGGTGCATCATTGGAGAATTATTTAACATTTTTCTCGCTTACCAGATATTTTTTTCTAGTTTTATTAACATTTCAGTGAAGAAAGATCTACCATGGACCCTTCAATAGCAAAGAAAACACAAGATACGTTAGGGAAGGTCATAAAGAAACCTCCTTTAACGGAAAAATTGCTGGGCAAGCCTCCATTCCGGTTTCTTCATGATATTATCACTGAGGTACTCTTGATTACTGTGGCAAAAAGACAGTATTGATATGAGGACTTCCTCTTGATACCTTTGTGATTTCTGCAAAAATTTAGGTGGTGCGGAACACTGGCTTTCTCAAAGGCTTGTACACCGCTGATGAGATGGACTCAGCGAATGTCAAGGTATTAGCAGCTTGCAATTTATAAGGCTTTAGATTTAGTGTGCTCTTCACTGAAAGCGAGAGGGAATATTGTTTATTTTTTATCCTTCTCGTTTCCCATTTTAGGACTAACATCCTAATACTAACAGCTGATTCTCAATTATAGGAAAAAGAAGCCAAGATTCTTTTTCTTCAAAAAGCAATAGACGTCGTAGGTAAGACACCGAGGTCATGTTGTGTGTTGCTAAGAAACAGTCGTAACACTTCGCACAGGTTTTTCGTTTGGCAAAAACACTATATCTAACCATTTAAACCATAAATCATGAAGGTCCATAGACATTTATCAATCCATCGAGGACATTTGATCTTTATACTCGTTATAATCCGACAAAATGCACCATCAGGTGCCTGTTTTGTAGCACGCAAGTGAGCGTGATGAAAAATTATCTTCTATAATTTACTTCTTCAAATTAAATACATTCAATGGAACACTTAAGATTCAGCCGAGTGACTTCAAAATTTTTTTTTTAGGTTTCGATTAGTGCTTTCAAGCCAAATTTCGCTGTTTAATGCAGTCCTGTCCATAAAGAAGTGTTCTTGTGATACCGACTTGTAAACCGAATCCGCACTGAACAGTTACAAAATGAACTTTTGATATTTTTACAGGAACTTTTCGCGAAATCTCATTTAATTGTTATAGAAGAAAAGGCATTCGCCTCACCGATCTGCTATTTGTTTTTGTTTAGTAACAGCCTGATGTGCTTACTTAGAGAAATTGTTCTTGAAAATTAATGATTTCATCGAAGGAAAAAATTCAAATTTAAACCTGTGAACCAAAAATTTAGTTTGTGATTTTAGATGTAATTTGTTGCACCTTTATTGATAACGGCTAGGTTATAAGTAATGTGGTTAAAGGTAACAAAATGGCTACTAAAAAAAGAGATACTTTTCCAGCAGTTGTTTTATACTGGCATATTTTGAATTTATTTTTTATTTTGTAAACTTTCCTAACACTTCACTGTCCAAAATTTGATGTCCTTCTTCTGTGATGCACTTGTTTTAGTCAATAGGATTTAGCAAAAATCATATTTGTTATTACCATTAACATAGCATTGCTGGTTTCATTTTCATGTTCAACATTCACATTTTCACTCAAATAATTTTCAATTAATTTTCATGTAATTTTAAGAGATTGAATTTGTGTGGTGCTTTAATGTATTTATGCCTTTAAGTTGGAAAGGAAGCACAATTTGTTTAACTTGAAAAGAAAAAACTTATATAGAGCATTTAGTAATCAGAGAGAATTAGATTATAATGAGAACTATTGTTCTAGTGATGACACTACAGTTGGTAATGAATTGCAAACTAAACATTGATATTACAAATGGGAAATTTCAAATTGGTGTTATGTAATTCATAAACAATGAAAAAACATCTGATTATCTCTGTTGTCTAATTAAATGGTCACAGGTATGATAACTGGACAGTTGTCAGTACGTCCATCAAAAATTGTGGCAGGCCATGAACCTGAAAAGACAAATGAGTTCCTGCAAGCAATGGGCACGGCAATTTTACACAAGGTAGGCCAGGTTTGTCTTTTTGTCAAACTCAGAAAGCTTTAAACAGTGGAAATATGTCTGGAAAGTTCACCATACTTTCAATTGATCAATCTCATGGATAAGCTGGAATGGTACATTGTAAGCAAACCTCAAATTCACAAAGATTTCCCTTGGACATAATCATATTTAAAAAATATGTTGGATGTTCATGGTTTTCTGAGTTCACAGCAAGGCTTTCTTTACATCTTTTTTCCTAATTTACTCAGAGTTTCAATATATGTAGTTTCAGTAAAACCCTAGTAACGCCAACTTCTCTACCTCAAACACCATGTAACTTGAAGGAGATCTTATTTCCCTTGACCCTATTTTGCAGTCATTTACTCTCAGCTAACTTGATTTTAAGAAATTTAAATTATTTTTTTTATTATTTTATAGAAAAGTAGTACTAGTGCAGTGAAAAAAGTGTTAGCAGGAGAAAAACCAGGAAAAGAACCTAGGTTGGTTTAAAACATTTGTTGTACAAGGGCCTTTTGATGTGAGTTGCATGGCTGATGGCATTAAAATTCAAACTTATCATGATAAATTTTTAACGTAGTTAACAAACTTGGTTTAAAGCTTCTATAGGAACCTCTAAGGAAAATTTTTAACCTAGTGACTGAGATTTTATTGCAAAAGCTGTAATCTTGGCAAATAGGCTAACCACCCTAATTATATGGAAGGAAAAAGGAATTTTGGGAAAGAGATGTATATATAGATAACCCGAGTACACATAGCTTTGAGCTGTGTACACAAATATGATTTTGCCTGTATGATCAACCTGAAGTACTCTGCTTTATTTGCTAATATGGTGCATAAATCATGTTATCTATTGATAACAAAAATTTACATTTTTTCAGTTGAGTTATGAAGATAAAAATGTTTTTCAAATGCTACCCAAACAAGAATGTTATGATTTATGGAGCCAGTAAGGCTCATGATGAAAAGGCACAAAATAACCTATATGTATAAGCTAACCCTTTAACCCCTGAGGGTGATTAGCATCTAATTTCTCATGAAGGCATCACTTCTGAATCAACCTTTAGGCTGTTGAAAATGAAGTAAATTTTTCTAAACTTGAAAAGTTAGTGATTTTTTACTAAATTCTCCTTGTCAGCTCCATAGAAAATTTATAAAAAACAGTATGAAGAATGTACATGTTGATGTTGGGGTATAGAGGCTTGTAAGTAAACAATTCTAGGAGTATTTCCCTCTGGTTTAATTTTCCTTGCCATTCCTATTAATTTCATGATTATCACTTTGGAAAATTTGAGTCAAAAGTTTACATTTAGCAGCAGAAGGCACATCAACCTTAACATAATTGATTATTGAATGTATATTTAAAAAACACTTACTGTGTTTATAACTAGTGATAACAAAAGAAAAGATTCCAGAACTGGAAGTGGAAGCAAGGATAAAGAGAAATCAAAAGAACAAGACAAGGAAAAAAGTAAAGATCGAGACAGAAGTAGAGACAGAGAGAAAGAAGATGACAAAGACAAACATAAACAGGTACTTTTCATTCCTTTTCTGTTGCAAGGTATTTGATGTGACAATGTAGTTGGTTAAGTTCTGATAATAATGGTAGCAGATTTAGCTATGTGTGTACTTAGACAATTATCTTTGTCAGCATAGCTCATTTAAGTGCTGAATGCGGATGTAACAATTATTATCCTCTATGGCAGTATCCTTATATTGATATTCATTGATACTTTCAATGGTTACTTTTTTAATTTACCAAAGAACGAAATACTTATTTATGGTATTATACAAAAATATGTTTTTATGGTATTATAGTCTCCTAATTGACCTTTATTGGCCCAGTTGTTGGTAAACAAAGAAATAGATTACAAGAAAACAAGCTAATATGCTAGTCCTGTGGTCATATACCCCTGAATGGAAACCTTTCAATCATATCTTTTTAAATGGAAGCTTGTTAAGTTCTTCAAAGCATAATTTTGAGGTCAAATCATGCTAAAGGCAAGATAAACTATTTCAAGAAATATCACTCATTACATTCTAAAAGGGTATTTTCAAACATTTTACTTTAATTTTACTTTTAGGGTGACTCTTCCAGAAGGAGGGATAGTTCATCTAATAAAGCAGACAGTTCAGATAAAAAGAAAAGAGATGAATCAGCAAAGAGAGAAAAGCAATCTGACAGAGGGAGAGAAAAAGGAAAAGAAAAGGTGTAGGAAAAAAATAAGAAACTGTTCAAGTGACATGTTTGTGGTCCATTTGACTGGAATTTATCTTAGTTTCTGTAGAGTGAAGCAAATTTTTGAAGCTTCTGTTTTGGATGCTGGAAAACATTGAAGATCAAGTGTTGAGTCAAGACTGTTGACTAAGTTCTGAATGATACCATGAATTAAGTAAACATTGATGTGGAAATCAAATATAAGGGGTTACCACTTTCATTTCAGCAGCTGCAAAGAAAAGATGATGATGTGGATAGTCCTGATGTAGCAACAGCAGCTGCAGTTGATGGTGAATCAGAGGTAACTTGACCACTAACTGACATACAAAACCTCTTTTTTTTAGAAAAAACTGATAATCATCTACAAAGTGGTGACAGAGATTAAAAATTTACCATAAGAAAAATCAGACCTCATAGCAAAATAGTAGTTACCTGTGGGTATTTGTTTGACTGGGTATACCACATACAATGGTATATCCAGTGTCCCATCTGCCATGGACAAAACTTCTTTATCGGGCAAAACTTACTTTTCCATGGCAAATTATATCTTTTCAGATCAGCAACCCTTACTTTTCTGATGCAAATTTTTCTTTTTTAATGGCAAAGTTACACTGACTCGGGACAATCTTAGCTATGGGAAAAACAGGGGAATTAAATAACTAGTTAACCTAGCAACTAGTTAAATAAATTTAATATTACCAAACAGAGGGTGTTAACTTGAATGTTAATTTCGTGAATTTCTTGTTTTTAAAATTAATATTTGGTGATCTTGAGCAGTCTTTTTGGAAGAGGATCTGTTGATTTATTTTTATCTCTTTTCTTGTAGAATGGAGAGGCGCCAGCAAATCGCATTCCAAGACCATCCTCTGCTAAAGGTCAGAGACGCCGACCATCAGGGGAGGGAGAGGGTATGCTTGTGTGTGAAAGAAAACAATATTTATCATATCAGACGAAGTGTTCACAGTGCTGTTAGATTTAAGGGTTATTTCAAAAATGTACTTCTGAGTTGGAAATACACCTTATTGTAATGGACTTTGTTGATTTTGCACCTCAAGTCTTACTTGGACATTGGTGGTACAATAGTTAGAAAAGTCAAACTTATTATGTTTTCAGAATGAACTTAACTGATGAAACAGAGAAAAATGGATATAAAGTGGCTGGTGATCACATTTTCCTTTAGTAGTGTAGTGCACTTGGCTTTGTTAGGGTAGAACATGTTGCTGAAGGTAGAAACTGCATTCCAAAGGAGCCCATTTAAGGATATGCTTAGAGTTTTTCTTAATCAGTTATATTCGTCTGCTTTTGGAAAAAAACAAAATAGTCGTGACACGAAAATGTGGTCCCATGGTGTATAATATTTATTGGTCTTTTGTATTAGCCGTGAAGTAACAGTTTAAGTTGCTGTCAGTGACTACTTTTTTTGTGCCCAATCATTAATATTTATAATTTGTGTTTCAGATCTTCAAGATAGTGAAAGTGATGGTAGGTAGTGGCAGAGATGTGCAATGATGTGTATTAAATTGTTATCTTTGATTACCGGAAACAGAAAGTTTTCCATTTTCTGGGTGGACTGCTTTGAGAGTGGCATTTTTTGTACAATATTTATCTAGAGTTTGCTCTTTAACAATAATTTTTTGTTGTTGATATACCACTGAAACTGCTGGTAGTTCATATATTTATTGTGGGATGGCTGACAAAATAGCCATGATTTTGACAATGTGGGTTTTATATTCCTACCTCTTGGAGAAAACTGATTTCAAAAATTGAAATGGTGGGGTTTTTTTATCAGTATTCTATCAGCAAACTTCTTCAGAAGGAATCCCAAAATGCTGAGTCAAGAAGAGTACCTCAGGAACTTTCATCTCTTTACTTTATGTGAAGAAGTTGTATATACTGATAGCACCAAGATCAACTAAACATAGTTTTTGGTTCATAACCAATTTTCTTTGTTTCCTTTAGGTGCAAATACAGATGAACAACCCAGACCAACTGAGCAAATGAATGGGGTATTACATGATGAAGACCTCCCTCCTCAAGTTATAAAAAGGTATGAAAGAAGAGAGGTTTACCGGTACCCTTACCTACCTGCATCTGTTTAGTTAGGAGAATGGTTTTGTTACTCAGGCTAAATGTGACCTTTATGGATTGTTTTGATTACAAAAAACAGAAGTTAGAATTATTTACCAAACCAATTTGATGCTTTGATTAAGATCAATTCCACACTGAAATGAGAGAGTCATGCCCCCTTCAAACTTTTTGGTGAAGGCTAGAGCTCTATGCTCTGCCCCTTTGTGGTCAGAGTTACCTTTAAATGATTCTTTTTTAGCTTGTTTGTTCTACAATGCTATATTACTGAGATTGCTTAACATCAAATTTCTTTCTAATGAACAGTCGTAGTATGGCAAGACCAAGCAGTGCAAGGCCTGCCCCACCTAAGATAAAAAAGCAACAAGAGGACCTTGAAGAGCAAATAGCCAGGTATAATGGTCTGCTTTTATTGATATCAGTAATTAATTATTTCAAGAACCACAAATTTAAAAAGAAGGCACTGGCTTGTTGACTTTGTTGTGCTGCAAAACAAAAGCATTTTGTGTTGCTATGATTGTAACCTTTCAACAAGAGGACAATTTGCAAAGAAGGCTGCTGAGAACTCAGTTTTTTGCCTGAATTTTTCATGATTTTTTATTATAAACTGATGATAAGAAGACCATCCAAAATCAAACCTCTTGAGAACATGAGTTTTTTCGTGGTAAACCAATTTCAAGCTAGCAGAATAAAGGTCCTCAGAACAGGTTTTTTGAAAAAGTTTAAAAAATATCTGTATGCAGGGCTTTTGTCAGTGTTTTAGGGTCCTAGTTTTCTTTCAAAAAGTACCAGAATTCATAAAAAGAAAAGAAGGGAACCTGCTCACAAGAAGGAAGCATCTATGTCTGGGCATGTCTTTGCTGTTACAACATCTATAATTCAACCTCAAACTGTATCACTGTTTTAATAGGATTCATTTGTTTTTGAGCTTGTAAAGTTAACCAGTGGCAAACTTTTCTTTGTTGTAGAATTGGGTCTGGGAAACAAGTTGCCAGTGTTATTGTGGATGATGGCAAAGAACATGATGATGAGGATGATACCTTTGTAGTTGAAGATGCACATGCAGTCCAAAATGATGTAGATGTGGTGAGTGGTTAACTCCCATGATTTGACGAGTAATTCTCTTCTCTAGCTATCAGACATCTTTGTACAGTGGAACCCCCCTAACTGGTTAACTTGAAACCCCCCCCCCCCCCGATCCATTTTCCCTTAACCCATTTTTTCAGTCATTTACTATCCGCTTACCATAACCACTGCTAACTCAAACCATCTTTTGTTTTCCTTGGGAATTCCAGTTAGTGCAGTTCTACTGTATCTTCATGTACACAATCAAACATGTCACACCTTATATTGCATAATAATAAACTGCAAGGGAGGCTTTTGTAAGGGCATTTTTGCATGCATTTCTTAAACTCATTGAAGCAAAGATGTGGTTGCATATGGAAGTGGCCTTTTTTTTTCAGTCACCAGGCTCTTACTTCAATAAATTATGGTATTGTCTTATTTTCTCAGGCTCCTACAGGAGAAGTAGCTGAAGATGATGGTGAACACGGTAATTATTTTCATATGTACTGATTATTTATCTATGGTTATTGTTGTTGTTTTTGGAGATGAAATTTTTCCTCTTGTACTCATCATCCTTCCTTTTTATCTTCCATCATGACACTAAAATAGAATAAAATGAAAGTTCAAATGAGGGTTATGACTATTCCCTCGATTAATATTAAGAAAAAACAAGCTCGCTTGGGTCCAGGGATCGATTATCTTACAGAAGCTCCGATGAGTGACCAAGATATAATTTCTACTTGCAATATCAATGCAAGATCAAGGAGAATTACTATTGAGAACTTAGAAGTGAAAGGGCGGATCGTTTGGAGTTTTATCCGTGTCTATAATGGCACTAAAAAAACCATTGTCTAAGAGTGACGAGAGAGTTTCCTTTCCTTTCAGGGGGCCTTGTTAGAAAAATTCTTGAAACAAAGAAAGAGCTTGAAGGAGGTCGAAACCAAGAAACAAGACCAAAACAGGTGAGTGACTGTTTGTTATGAACGTGTCCTTGTGTAAGAGTCATTTATATCTGAAAGTTGGTAGAAATGAATCTTTTTCCCTCAATTCACGAGGAAAGAAAATGTGAATAGGACCTTCTTACGATGCCGTCAAAACTTACAGTTCATTCGCTGAGTCTTGCCTTATTTTGAGTGTGACAAGTACAATACATTTGCAACCTAGTAGAGGAATTATTTTACCTGTTGAATTTCCAAGATTTACGAGCGATTTTAGGCGGTGACAAGAAATATTTCAAATGGCAAAAATTATCAGTTACCGCCTGAAAAGGAGAACACTGCATTCCTTTGTGTATTGGAGAGACCACCTGAAAATCAGTAACTGTCCAAAACTCAGTTTGATTTAATTTTCTGTTTGGTAGGAAAGACAAGCTCCTATTATATCAGACGCTGCAAGGAAAAAAGAAAGGGAACTTGCGCAAAAGGAGGTAAGAGCAACGTAACCAAGATATCAAGTATCTCCATTCGCGATATTCTTCTTTCTGTGTTCGATTTAAATTGCATATTTCTTTTAACAGATAGAAAAACTCAGAACTAGTATTCAGACATTGACGAGAAGCGCAAATCCATTAGGAAAAATTATGGACTATATTCAGGTAAGGGGTACTTTAGCAGCATCAACTAAGCAAAGGTCTCAATAACTTTTTTTTTCCATAAGTGGCTGCCGATAGTGGAATAAGTGGCTGTTCCCTCCAAGGGGGGTTTGGGGGCATGCTAAAGACGGCGATACACTGTGATTCACTGCAATACACTGCCGATTTCTGGAACTGCAACTATGTTAGTCCCTATCACTCCAAAAATCTAATTATCAATTCTCCCCAATCCTCTTCACCATCGCATTTCATATAATTTTTAGTTGAGAATTTGGTTGGTTGATACTGGTATTGTTCTTTTCTTGTCGTCGCCTTTCTGTTAAAATATATTTGACATTGTAGGGAGAAATTCGTTTTTGTTCACTTCTGGGAGTGAGAGGGTTAATCATGGAAGGAAAAAAAGAAAGGAACTGTACATAAATCTGCTGTAGTTTTAATGCCTGGAATGGTATTCAGTCGAACCTCTGCCAACGTCTTTTTTCCTTACAAGGGTCACTGTTTTCTTTTTGACCAGCTGGGAGGTTCTATTTTCCAAAGGTGGCCGTTGTGGAAAAGCTGGCTTTTTTCAAATTTTTTTGTATTATTTTTGATAACAGGAAGATATGGATAGTATGCAAAAGGAGTTGGATCTGTGGAGACGGGAAAATAAGGAGCATGAAATAGCGTTAAGAAGAGAGGATAGGTAACATAAATCTCTTTACTCCTGAGGTTTTTTCCTAGTCTGTCGTCACATTGTTGTCTGTTGTGTTCTGAAGAGAATCGCCATAGCCTTTTTCCACCTTCGTGACCGACTGAATTTATGGTCTCTCTTCGCTCAAATTTGGCATCTTTCAATCTTTTTTCATGCTTTCTTTTCACAGCATAACAGAAAATGAGATCGCACCCTTAAAATCACAGCTAGATGAACTTGACACTGAAATAACAGAAATGGTAAGCTATCGATTTTGTGTACGAGTCGAGTAAGTTTGAGATTATAGATATTTGAGACCCTACAATCTCGTGCCAAGTATATATTGATTCTTTTCTTTTCGTTTTCTATCCCAGGTCGATAGGATAAGCACAGTAAAGTGTAATATCTTGAGAAATGACGAAAAAGTACAGAAAATGCTCTCCAGTGTATCATTAACATCCAGATGAAAAGGACTGCTCTGGTGCGGTGCTTGTAAAAATGTAAATTATCTCTTGTAAACGGCGGATAGACGTTCAGTGTACAAAGGAGCTCTCGACCCGGGTATTTATTTTATCGAGCAACGAAAAATACACAACCAAGAGATGGATTATAGGAGAGTGTGAGAGTGTTTGTGCTCTTAGAAAGTCTCTCATTCATTTAAGTGAAGAGAAATCTCCGTTAAAAATACACACTAATTCGCCGGAGGGAAATTGTGCCTTTATCTAGTTGCGGAAAAATCCCATTTTACGCCTACAATTGCCAGCAACCAGACCACAGTTGTTAAACCACATAGCTAAAGTTTACATCTAGAAAAGCAACCACCAGAAGAACCACTCTCGAGTACGATTTTTGGATTTTATTTGGTACTTTACAACACTCCGACGCAATAATTACTAAAGCTTTTACACAAATTACTGTTTAGATATGTTTATCTTTTCTTTTGTTGGAAATTTAATATATATTGAACCTTATCACTATTCTGTTACCCGTTCTTTTTTTATGCATAGAAAAAAGATTGCTTCAAAATGTCTGTCGAATTACGGCAACCCAGTCAAATCGAAGACTGTCGACATTTTTTTAGTGGAAAATGGCGTGATTAAAGTTTGCAAAGGCAATTCCGGTGGTGAGAACGCTATCTTGAAAAGGGTTCATATTTTACCATTTAAAAAAAGTGAAGAACAGAAGTACTGTGACTGTTATTTTCCTTTCATTCGCAATTTTGTCTTCTTTTCTTTGGAGGGGGGGGGTTGGGTAAAAGAGGAGTACCAGACAGTGAGTTTCGTGAACAGTTTTATATCCACCAAGGTATTCGTGACAAATTGAAGCAATCTTCTTTTAATGCTTACGGTTTGTTATATCAGTCTTTCGTTGTGAAGAAAGGGGAGAGTCTTTCATTAATAATGAGAAATGACGACCTAATGAAAATCCCTTTTCTGTATGTTATGTTTGTATTTGATCCATTTCTGGTCGTCTTCATTAAAGGAACGTTTTCCTCCTGTTTAATATAACAAGATCATCCTCTCGCTGCTAAAGACATGAAAATTTAAGACTTAACAACTCATTTTGTACAGAGTATATAAATAATTACCAAGTAATAAATTACTTGTTACTTAACTCCTAATAGCGAAGTTACCTTCTACATTCTCTCTTTATACCATTGCCATTTTAATACCTTCTGTGAGGAGATACTAACATTAAGTTAATGCTCAATCTCCACCATACAGGAGTATGTATTGAAATTCGATATTTATGGTCGTGTGAAGAATTAAAGTGGCGATGTTTCAATATAATGACTACAGTGCTGTTTATCTACCCAAAGTAATGATTAACGTGCATTGTCAAGGGCAATGAGCCAAATTACAATTTTGTCAGTCATATTTAGGGATACAGAGAATCAGCCTCTTAAGAGCGGTTCGTAATATTACGTGTCGAAAAACTAAACCAAAGTCATCCTAAAGGCCCACCAGATCAAAGGTTAACATGAGAACTTACAGTAATATCAGGCCTGCTGCGCGAAACGTATTTACGGGTCACAGGCGTCCGCTGAATAATTCTTGAAATAGCGACCTGTGACCCATGGTCAGTGACCCGCCACTCGTACTCGCTATCCGTGACCCGCGATCCGCCTCTCGTGACCAGTGAGCTGCGTATTACACCCACCGCTTGGACCCAAGCATCGATTGTATTAAGGCTTATATGTTGACTTAACATATGAACTCTTAGAGAATTATGTGAATGCAAAAAGATGCGAACGAGGGGTAGGGAAATCGAATTTAGGACCTTCATCAACACAAGACCTCAGTACTTCGGGAATTCGTCGGCATCGATCGGAAATTTCTTGGGCACGAAGATTTAAGTCGGTTCCTTTTAACCAATATGGCGGACAGCGTTCTAACAAGTTGGCCAGTGATACTGAACAGATCACTCGAAAACAGCGACATTCACCGACTTCTGATGCAATATCATAAAGTTCGGGGTAATCATAAATCAGAATGAACTTAAGTTTTTTTAATTTTACATTCCAAATAGACACCCACTGTAAGTTATATATCGAAAATCTTATAGTTACAGACACAACGGGCCATGGAGTGATAATTTTTCCACTCTCTTCCGTCGCCTTCATGATTATGCCTTTGGACCAGGTACTGACGGAGAACCAGGAAAAGCATTTAATTAACGAAGATACCATAGAGAGGTATAACCAAACGTTCCGAAGTTTTGCCTTACCCTTAATAATTGAACTAAAATAACTGCAACATCTTAACGCGAGCTTATTGAATTCAGAATTTTATTTTCACTGAGTTACTGTCTTAAATTATAATCATTTTTTCCTTAGGATACACAAACTAAACCAGTTACATCGTAAAGCCTATGTTATTCTTGTGGCTGCTTTTATGGGGCCTGAACAAATAAAAGCTTGGACAGCCTTGCAAAGCAGGTGAAAGTTTACGAAGTATAGACACAATTCTGGTCACCAAAAAATAATTACGTTGAATAACACTATGTTCAGCCAAAATTATAACATACGACACCAACAAATGCATCAAGACACTTCAAAAGGTGTTTTCCCCATAAACTAAATACCTTTAAATGGGAAAAAAAAATTCGTGACGTTAAG
Organism: Pocillopora damicornis; assembly: GCF_964200805.1. Lineage (NCBI taxonomy): Eukaryota > Metazoa > Cnidaria > Anthozoa > Scleractinia > Pocilloporidae > Pocillopora > Pocillopora damicornis. Next base: position 16,766,042 of record NC_142678.1, read on the forward strand.
TTTCGTTTTCCTACTCCAAGCTTGTTTCACTCAGGGCTAGACCCCGAAGAAAACTTTACATAGTTAACAACTATTTTCCAAAATGGAGGTTGCTTGTGGTGGATATCTACCAAGTCATGAAGTGGCAAGGGAAATCTCCACTGCTAGCCACTGACACTGAGGTGAATACTTAAACAGTGAGATAATATGACACAAAAAGATAATTTTCACTCATTTATGCCTGCAGTGATTATAATATTTTAAGAGGGGGGGGGGTAATAGCAAGGACATTAGGAGTTTGAGTAGCCAATCAGAGCCTGCCTTCATTGCTCCCCACTTTTTAAGTATATACTAGCAAATATTAATTTTGATTTCTGGTTTCAAAACTCAAATTTAAGGCACTGTGCACCCACCTCACAATGGTGTAAATCCATATTGGTGAGTTGTGGGTATGCAAAACCCAACTTCAAGAAAAATTTTCAGGCATGGCAAAAATTTTGTCAAATCCTGACCATGTGGGAACCTCATACAATCTACAGTAACTATAATATTACTAGATTCTTAGGAACAAGTTCAAGGTTTATTCCTGCCCACAGTGCCAAAGAATGCTTTGAATGCATGATGACTATTTCTAAGGTGTGTAAGATAAGCTTCAGAAGATAAAATATTTCTTTGTTAAATAGATGACTCAAATGATGTCTACCTGGCATGAGGTAAACTTGCACTACATTTAGCCTTGGTTTCTCTCTGTGCTCTTGGTCACATAGGGCCATCATCATCAGTCAGAGACCATCACCTCTTTACTTTCACTATTAATTGATGAGTCAGTTGGAAATTACATGGAAGACAGCTGTCAGTTAACCTCTTGCTGCCAACCCCACAGGGAAGTCCTGTGCCAACATACATTGATTTATAATATTTAAGAATTCTAACTTGTTTTGAGACTGAGAGCCAGGTTAATTTGCTTATCCAGCGCTGCAGATTATGTTGTTACTCTCTAACCTTGAACAAACTGAGTATGTCATGTAGGCACACAAACTGCAAATTGCATGGTGTACTTAGTACATCATGCCAATAGGGTAGAGGTTGAAAATTGACAGCAATAGTGAAATGTCTGTCAACTATTAAGCAACATCTGGTCTACTATCAACCTATATGTTAACAAGGCTACCTATATTACATTGACCCTGTTCCCAGGTCTCTCCCTTCTTTGAGGAAATGGGACCCCAGGAACAAAGTTGATATTGGACCTGATCTTGTATTTTCACTTGTACTGATAGAGTGTAAATCCATCATAGACAGACATTGCTTCAGCTGACCAAGGTTCTTCCTCTGCTGTTTCTATCAGAGCCTAGACCTTGATCCTCTGAGGCAGAGGGTGCACGAGGCTTTATTTCAGAAACAGAGTCTGGTTAATCAAACCTAAAGCTGACCATTGGGCCACTGAACAGGCACCTGCTAAAGCCTGAGTGCAGTTGAACCAACAATGTTTTGAATTGTAGAAGTGATTGTTTATAAAAACTTTGTCTATATCTAAGAACTGTTTTTTTGTATCTAGGTTACTAGTAAGCCCATGGTAGGAATGATCCAAGAAAGAATGAAGAGGCTCCAAGAGTCCACAATCAATGACAACATTGTTCTTGGTGCCCTAGCTACTATAGGTCTAAGTAATCATGGTATCCTTTGGTTAAAAGCTTGTCTCCTTACAATGGAACTTTTTCCTCATTCTTTGTCTCCCTCTATACTGTTAAATCAAGAAGAACTTTGAATAAGCAATGGTGATAAACAGAGTGAGTTATTAGGTCTTGTTTTCCCTTGAAGTTTCCTTAACTACACATCTTAAGAATGCTTGGTGCTGCAGGATGGTTGCAAGAATGTAACCAAGGTGTCACAGGCTACCAAGGAAGAGTTGTTAGACTGTAGTTTGGACCAACACACTGCTCAGAAAATTATCAACTTCTTTGAAAAAGACTGCATACAGATTTAACTTTACTGACTTGAAGTCTTTATTGCATAATCTAAATTTGGGTGAAAACCCATTCAAACCACTTCCATGTAAAACTATTTCTAAAAACACTTTGTTTGTTAAATAATGACTTTCCTATGAAGTCAGTGATATCACAGTCAGATTAAAAATTGATATTAAACACCTCAGTAAATAAACCAGTACAGTTCCCATTGAAAATGCAATGTATCAACAAAAAAAAAATTTCCTTTAAACCAAACACTGTTAATGCTGAAAGTGTGATTATGGGGAATATATGTAGGATTTGACAAGAGTGCTATACGAACTGAATTATTCTTTAGCTCCATTCAGTTCTAAAGTTGGAAACTGATTTTGCTAGTGTATCACAAGTACACAACCAATAAGATTAATTCTGGTGCCAGTACATAATGCCTAACTGTGACTGTGTGCTAAGTGTCTGCTCAAATTATATTACAAAACGATATCAACTAGAAACCCCAATACAACAATATGAAAGGTCAGCTATGGTTTCATCACCACAATAGCCTGGCAAATGCACTGTTAACGACTGAACCTTTTCATTCCAGAGGTTATTAATATTTCTTCTTGCTGTCTGCTACACATTTGTTACAATTTCTACTTGGAGTATTCCATGTTCAATTGAGCAACACCTTATAACTCATGCATTTAATTTTTCTCATCACCTCACTGCTTGACAATGTAAATATATCGTAGGGAAAATTCACTTTGTGGTAACAACTGGGAGCAAGAAAGAGTTAAGAAAGGAGTGTTTGTGTGAGAGAGCTATTTCATGGTGTCAGCTGTATTTCAATTTTATCCTTGCCATGAGGTTATCTGTCCACAGCATATCCGATTGCATCTCCTTCACTTGAGCAAACTCTTGACCCTGTACACCCTAACATCAGTATGCATATTCTCTACACTGTTTTCTGGACATTTCCAATGGTACTGACATGGTGAATTTGTTTCACAATCAAGCTTTTTCAGTCGGAGATAATTTCCTCATCCTCATGAAATTAATGCTTGATTCAGAAGTGATACTGTACGTAAGAAGTGTTGCTAGTCACTCTTTGGGGGAACAAGAGTTAAACAAATGATGCAAAGTATATGGTCAATACACATTAAATTAATTAATACTAAATTACTTTTGTCTGTCTACCTACATCATACAATGTGACAGAACTCAGGACAAGCAATATGAATGTCGTTGATCAAGAAGGTACTTATGGGTGACTGAATTGTGAATGAATGACCTTAATATTGTTTAATTGATGCGTTTTTGTTACATTGAGAGTATTACCGTAATTTCCGGTCGTTTACCCGCACGGCCGATTACCCGCACCGGTCGATTATTGCATACGGCGAAAAAAAAAGTCAACAGATTACCCGCACTGGTGGATAACCCGCACGTTGTTATTCAACTTTTTGGTGGCGAAAACGTGACATTAAGGTGATACATTTCAGTCTTTTAAAAGTTGTCTGATCCAACTTTCGAAAACTTGAAAGCGTCTTTGTCGAGTTTAAAGGTCAAAGAAATTCAGACGCGTGCACAATTCTGTGTCAATATTAGCATGTACTTTATTGATAAGATTATGCAGTAAAAACACTAGCGGCCCATGCCCAAATCTCAAAGTTTCATACTTGACAGAATGCGAATTTGTGGCCACATTTAGTGCGAGCGATCGTTCAGCGCCATGTTGATTTGTTGAAAAAAAGCTAGGTGAGTAATAAAACTTGAATTGTAAAGTACTGTCGGCGATTTCTGAAAAAATCGATATCTCCGTTTCTATTGGGCCTAACAAGTCCCTTAAAACGGGAAAATTCTCTTTAGCTCAAGCTAGTGTTAAATGGAAATTTGTTACTGATGCGCCGGATATCTATGGATAATTTTTGTCATCATCAAGGTTCACGCGTGCTGATAATAATTTGTTCGTCGCGCAACTAATTATGCGTGAAATAAACTTGAGTGGGCATCATGTTTTCGTGCCGCTTTGCGGCACTATTAACACAATAAAATTTACTTGAGAGGTGGAAACGCATGTTGGTGATATTTTTTTCAATTCAACTACCACTGGATTTTAAAATTGTCACATAACCCGCACCTCCCTATTACCCGCAGTGGCGCGCGTTTAATGCAAAATCAACAGATTACCCGCGGGTAAACGACCGGAAATTACGGTAGTGAAATTTACTTCACAAATAATTATAAAAAATACTTATAAATAATGTATTGTTCATAATGTGCTGGTTCACCATCATGCTACCTGTATTTGTCTGACTGAGTCAATAAATATGATGGTACCAAAAACAAAGCCTGTTTGTTGTTTTTGTTGTTATTGCTGTATTTGTTAATATTCAGAAGTGGAGAAGAAATTCTTTGGAGACCAGATTCGCACTCTAACATTTTTGTGATTCCCCAGTTCTTGATAGTGCAACAGAATTTCATATTTCTATGTTGACCTTTGATGGTGCTTGTTGTTGAGTAGTCCTCACCCACTAAATAAAGGAAGTCAATGAGCAATAACCTTGCACATCATGGCATTGCCATAAATTATCACAACATGGAGTGATTAGGCTTGTGATTATCATCTTTGCTGTGAACTCTGCTAGATATGAAGAAGAAATTAAACCTGTTAAGTCCAATTTAAATTTATTACCAAAAACTTGCATAGTAAGAAATTTTAAACATACTGTCCCTCATCCGTGCCTAAGCTGTGAGTCAAACAACCCTCTTAACCTCTTATATACCAAACCTAAATACCAGCCCCATCTTGGTCACCCATTGTCTCCTATTCTTGGGCAGTTTGCATGTTTTCACTTTGAGTTCTCATTGGCTCCAAGTGTTCATTTCCTTTGTTCTGATTGAATTCAGTGATTGTTTAAGACAGGGTTTTTTTTTCCCTGCTGTTTGTTTGTAAATATGCTTGTCAATTTGTCTCACCTTCCTTCGTCTGAAGTAATAAAAGACAATGTTCACAATGAAAGGCCACAAGACGAGGAACATCAAAGGCTTTGATGGAATGTAAGATTTCCACCATGCCTGCTCAGATCTAGGATCTACAACCTGATAGAGAAATAAACACAGATTAATTATTTACTATTTATATGAAGGAAAGTTAAACAATACAAAAGACCTCTAGTATTACTAGATTGGCAATGCTAGAGTCTATGCTAATCTATTGTAATTTTATTCTATTGTAATTTTTGGCTGAACCTTGAATTTTTTTATCCTGTAACATTACATATGTATTTTTATTGCGTTCGATGAAGGAAGAACACCTCCTAATCTCCTGGGCTACCTGTGATTGCGTAGGTGTCCTGTGCATGCAAGTGAAAGCTGACCCGTGTTTTTTCGTTTGATCGGCCGGCTTTTCATCTTTTCAGCGCCATTTTGAATGACGTCACAATTTTGTTGCGCAAAGGATGAAAAACAATATTTCCGCTTTGAAATGCCGAACGCACTTCCCCAATCTCTGATTACTACTAGTCCAATAAGCAATAAAGACATTTATTATTATTAATATTAGAGCCACAATGTTAAGAAACAAAAATTACTTCCCATTGTTTCTGCACTTTTTTTTCAAGTGAAACTGTAATCTTGACAATTTATTGATGTACGGGAAATAATCAATTGGTAATGACATTCTGAGCTCTATCAATCATTGCTGAGATCTGTAAAACTTAAAAATAAGGCCGTTGAAAATAAATTTTGGGCTAAAATCATCACACAATTGTTTGATTTCCTTGTTTAGTTTAAGTATATCAAAGGTAATTTGAAATTCCCTCAAAACTTGTGAGAGATCCAACAAAATTTCAAGGAACATGGCTCAAGTCAAGTCTTCAATCAATCAATCAATCAATCAATCCTTTATTTAAACACGTGACACCTAGGAGTACAGAAGTACTCGTTTAAACGTGTACGTGTATTTCTATCCACCCAACCCAACCCAGGGGAGGACATCCATCACACAGTAATCTCGTGCGTGGGAAATTAACGTCTCCTACCCCAAACCCTGCAGGAGACGGGACCTCCGGCTTAACGTCTTATCCGAGAAGACGAAGCAAGGTGAGTGAAGCGACTTGCTTAAGGCCACAACGTAGTGCCCCATCCAGGACTCGAACCTGGGCCGTCCGACCCAGAGTCCAGCGCTCTGACCACTGGGCCACTCACGCTCTCACTTATCCTTTACTTCCTATTACATCAGTATGCATATTCTCCATGCTTTTCTCTATACATTTCCTAAGTTACTGACCAGGAGAATTTGTTTAACAATCAAGAGCTGCTTTGGTTGGTGATCGTTTCCTCTATTCTTGTGACCTTATTTGATTCAGGGGTGATTTTGTTGGGAGAAATTAGATGCTCGTCACTCTTATGGGTTAAAGGGTAAGATACCCTAGGACATACAAGTATTATTTGAGACCTTTGATAAGGAGGAATAGAAAATAAATAAAGTCCTCTTTATCTGCAATAACCCATAAAACTGATTTTATCAAAATGTGACAACCTACCTGTCTAGATAAGAGTGCTTCCTCCATAGTATTAAGTCTCCGCAGCACACCTTTCATGTCCTGATGAAGCCTTTCAAGAGCTTGTAAGATCCTTTCATTGATTTCATCCCTGTCACCTGCTGAGTCATAATCTGGGCCACTTGTATGATCACTTGTCAGTTCATCTTCACTGTCACTGTCGCTCCTTCGTCTGTGCCCTCTTGATGGACGACTTACTCCACTCATAGAGCTGGTCCCTGGTGGATTAATATAGGGTTGCTTTATAAATTATTGAATGAGGTTAATAAACCCTTTAACTCCCATGATCTGATCACAGAATTTGACCATTTATTCTCCCCTCTAGCTGCAACATATTTCCTTGCAAATTAGTTAGGAGAAATTGGTGTTGGATCATGACAACAACTTCTACCTGATAAGTTTGAGTATCCTCATTACCTGTTGGATAATGTATGTATATTATTGGGAAAAGTTACAAGTTCATAACTTCTGGGTTTTAAAGGGTTAAAATGAAAGTGAAATATTGTTAAAGGCACAGTTAACTCCTGATGACTCAAACCCTATGTGCAGTATTGTTGTTTTTTGTTTGTTTGTTTTATGGTAGGCTACTGAAAAAAAAAAGGTGTCACTACCATTAATTTAATGGTAGCATGGTAGTCTTAATAGTTCTTTCATAAAATCAACTAAAAACCAGACAATTTCTTTTTGTTTTCATATAAGTCATTTTTGTTGAAAATTTGCCATTCTGATAACTCAAACTTTATTTAAGAACAAGAAACAGCAAGTTTAAATTAAATACTTAGTAAGACACATGATGGAAAGACATGTCACTAAATATCACTACAACCTTGACACAATTTTTTAAATCACTATATGATAAATACCTTCTTTGGTTCTAGTTCCTTGTGACTGTCTTGTTCGACCTCCATGACCACGACCAGATGGCTGTTGAGAAGCATCACCTCCCCCATGTTCTCTCACAGAATAATGTGATTTAAGGATCCCTGATGGTTTCTTAGGTGCTTGATCCAAAGGTAGATATGATTCGTACTCTGTCACATCTACATTAGTTTCGTGATTATGTCCATTCTCCAGAAGAGGAGTGACCTCAGAAAAGCATTCCTCAGTAACTGAAGGCTCAACCTTAGACAAGTCCAAATTAACTACAGTAGTTGTACTATTTGCAGTATCATCAACAGCAAAAGTTACATGTTTAGCATATGGTGTACTTGTTAAAAGCTCCAAGCTTTTCAAATCACTCTCTAAATCTGAATGTTCAGATTCTGACATTGTTGAACTTGTGACATGTTCAGGGGAGCTGCTGGGACTATTTCTCTTCGTCAAATCAACCCTTTTCAATGCAGCATCAAGATCTGGCAGTTCTCTGTCCACATGATTTCCATTTTGTAATTCTCGCAGACACTCAGGATCTAGGGAGTCACAAAATTCATCCTCTTCACTTTCATCACTTGTCAGAATAATTCCACTCTTTTCTTTAGGTCTTGCTGACTCAGCATCACTTGGTCTCAAAGGTGGAACTGCAATTAAAATCATAAAGTTGATATCAAGAAGTTGAAAAAAGAGGACCACCACATAATAACCAGGTATCTGGATGTCACTTCTTTCATGTGTATGTTGTAGTTTACAATACAGTTCAGGTCAGAATAATTTCAAACCTCTTGTTTGGAACAACTCTAATCAGCAGACACATCCATTCAGGGGACACAGACTTCTGTCCCAAAAAAATGTTCATATAATCTTTTTATCCATTACCTCAATTTAAGGGACACCTCTGTCCAGGGGAAAGAGACAATTATTCTGGATTTCTGAATGAAATTTCCATTGTAGTTTAATTCCTACTTCAGTAGTGTAGAAAGATTAATTGCAGAAAGAAAAATTTTTTGGACTGAAATTTAAATTTAACTACAATCACATATACATACCTTCACACATTCCATTTTGAATTCCACTGTCATTATCATCATCATTCTCATCTTCCTCATCACATTCTTTTAATTCATCCGAAGATATTATAAGCACTGGATTAACTGCTTTTGAAAATTGCAGTCGCTTTAAATCCATGCCTGCTTTCTTGCTGAGTTCTAAACTATCCCTGTGTGGAAATTGCGCATGCATATCCATGCTATCTTTCTGAGGGAATCCATTCACCCCATGAGAAAACTCTTCACATGTTCCATTTACCTTGTGTATATTACCATAACCATTCACCACATTTTTATCCTGGGGTGTATGATGTGAGTTTGATTTTAATTTTCCTGTTGCTTTGATCTTTTCTGGAACACTTTCTTTCTCAAAGATTTTAAGAACTGCTGGAGTTTTCTCCTCTTGGCCTTCATACACTACTTGGTAAAAAGTCTTCAGCACTTCACTAAAATCTGCTGCTTCTTCACCTTCTGGTAAGTTTTCCATTACCTAACGACATGTGTTAAGTATTGTATTACATATTTAGCAATATATCATTAGCAAAAGGTAAAAAGCCCCCCCAATAGGTAATTTCTGTACAGTACTCTCACAGACAAGGCTAGTTGTGAGATGGACTCTTGTCAGCCATAGTCCCTGATCAAGTGTTCAATATTTTGTACCACTGTTTTTAAACATTCACTAATGTAAAAGACAGTTGGAGACAGTTCTCTAGTGACTTAAGGGTTTGACTAAAAGCCAAGTGGCAGGTGGAACTGCCCCCTTGTGAGGTGTGAAGAACCTGTTTGAAGATTATTAATACCTGTTTTAGTTCATGGACATAAGATTCCATAGCTTCTTGCTTTGTCATCTTACCCAAGCCATGCCATGCCTCCCTGTAAAAGAAAATAAAGTAAAAATCTATTTGGAGAATTGATCATTCTTATCAGTATTCAGCCAAAGAATAAAATCTTTCAAATCTTAGAAACAAATGTAAAATTCTTGTGCATAACTGTCATTCTGATTTTAGTCAAAAGCACCTTTTGTTATTTGATGTGTAGTGGAGTGGTGACAAGATTACGTGATCACTGTACATTAATTGGTTTAACTCCTTTATCACTAACTTGAAATTGTACATCAAATTGTATTGTTGGCACAATCATTGGCTGATAGGTGTGTTAACATGAAAGCATGTTAACATAACTAAATTTACCCTGTATGAAAATCTGATCAAATCTACCTGTAGAGTTATTACTACATATACATACTTAGTATTTATCTTGACAAAAATTATTTTAACTGTAAGGAGAATTAAATAAGAACCCTACTGACTCGAGCTCTGTTAACTGACAAATCTCCAGTAACTCCAACAAAATCCAATATCCTTTTACTCCATTTTTTTGGTCTTTTTCTATCGGTTAACTTAAGCCCTGCTTTCTTGAATCTCTTTTTGTTTCCCAAGGTAGTTCAAGTTAGCAAAGTTTTACTAAACAACAAAAATTTTTGTCGTATCAGGGTTTTTGTAATCAATAGTTTTATCATACATCCAGTCACACTAACACCAGCATTAGAAAAACAAAAACAATGCACACAAACTGTTTTGAAAACCCTAACATTGATTTGTCTATGCCCCACAAAAATATTTCTAAGGTAAGAGATAGGAAAAAAGTAAAGTCATCCAGAACACAGAGATATTCCTGCCAAGCAAGTAATTTTTCTTGCTCAATTCTTGATCCATGGGTAAAGCCCTGTCCTAGCCATGTTACATGCATCTGTGCTGGATTTCAGAATTTTTGTTTCCTCTGGCCTTGCATTCCATTCAAAAATGACTGTTGTACAAGTGAAATTACCATTTTGCTTTTTTCACAACATCCCAAAATCCAGGCTTTGATTCACAACATTCTCCCTCCTTAGCTTGCTTGTAAAATGCATAAAACTAAAAGTGAAAAAAATAAGATAAAAAATAAGAGACAAAAAGTAAACAAAATCAATAGTCAAAATTATCTATCATGTGCAAGCTTATGGAAATCAATATTGTCGACGAGAAAACACCTTGTAGCTTTAAAGTGGACAGCGAATGACAGGATCTACCAACATACATAAAAGATCAGCTCGAACAGGTGTGCGTTCACTTCTAGAACTACCGAATTCATTCTACTTCACACGTATTTTCCGTAATTACTACAATTCCTGGAATTTTGCTGAAAATTTTTGAAATGAGATCGTCCATTAAGTTGTAAAATTAAAAAAGTACCCAATATTTTCACCATTCAAAGTCATCACCAGCTCAACGCTATAGCAAAATTTAAATAAATAACAAAATCTTTAGAAGACTTCAGACGTGTGTTTGGAACAAACAACTCGAAGTATTTGCTAATAAAATTACCAAAAACATATTTTTTAACGATCAGTTGCTTCATGACAACGAATTTCAGCATCGAAAGGCTACCATTATGTTATCATCATATAGCTTTGTTAGATCGATGCGCCAAAGAGAATTCGTAAATGGACTTTAGTCCCACTTCAACATTGTATATTGTACCTTCAACATCGTTTCGTAAGATGGCTTGTAAGAACCTGTAATATAAATCAGAATATCATCGTTATGGAGAAAAAACACGCTTAATGTAGTGAATGATTCATGCTTTTTTGGAAAAATTCTCTAGAAGGTCATTGATACCTTTTTTTGGCATTGATCTCACTACATTTACTGCAGCATCGAATCTCTCTTCGATACAGTCCGCCATGTTTAAGGTCAGAGCGAGAAAGGGTCACGTGATGTACGACAAGTGACTTCATGTTTGGTTACGGAAGAAATTCATGAAATGGTTTCTTCAGGCGAGACAAATTAAATTTCTTACAAGCTGGTGATTTTAATTTCCTTCGGTTGATGTAAAAAAAAAGTGAATGGACAACAAAGAGCCAATGACTTGAAAGAAGTTGTTTGGAAAGGAAAGGATAAATTTCCGAACATTTGAAATGACAGAGCATGAGACACACTTGAGTTATTTTTTTAAAATTTTTTTTAACAATCGGTTTAATTTAGATCTTACCTGGGGGTTGAGCTTGCTTTGGTAAAATGTAACTCGTATAGCTCATTCCAAATTATTTCACCTGTCTAAAGGTAGTGTATAACAGGGTAATTTAGTATTATCAATTGAGTTAATAGCGTAAACTGGCCACCATCACCACTGTAAAGAGTTTGAAAGAGCGTTAGCTCTTCATCGTCGCTTTGACGAAGGGCTAACGCTCGAAACGTCAGCTTTCAAACTCTTTACGGTGGCCAATTTGCGTTATGACTCAGTTGAAAATACTAAATTACCCTGTTATACTCTCCCACCGACGCAACAGCACAGTTTCTTTAGAAACTTACCCCCTTCATTCATTAGAGTAGAGTAAGCTGCCTCTTACCCACTGCAGCAAATAAAAGATTCAAGTCCCTGAGTCCATCCCAAACGTGCCTCGCAATCTGGAAACTCCTGTTTACAGATTGTTTCTTTTTCCCACGCTCGATAAAAGACGAAGAACATTTTCTTTATTCCACTATCGAGCTCAGAATTATCCGTATTTCCTAAATCTCCCTTTCCAGGGAGCACACCAATTGATTCTCTACGGAAGAAGGATCTATCAATGGGCTCTTTGTTGAACTATCATCAAGAGGTAAGCGAGAACAAATCCGATAAGCAACAAGGTGGCGAGAGCATAGGTTCAATTTTTTTTTAAGCTCGAAGAATTTTTCCTTCCCTAGAATGTGACTGTTGTCGAAAAGTTGACGGGAACAAGTACGCTGTTGCGGACATGCCCCCGACCGCGCCCCGCGCCCCATCCTAAGCTCCTAACAGCCCCCATTCTCTAGTGTCCATATAAGATGGTTTTGCAGATTCGGTACCAGTCCCCTACAATGCACGCTTGCCACCCTCGTGCTCCGACTGAATCATACATTACAGCGGATGTGAAGAGAGAACCTCGACGACATTCACAACTTCTTTCATTTTCCCATATTTTAAACGGTTTCCAGGTAAGATCATTGATCATCTCTCGATGCAGGATGTATACTCATCAATTCTGCAAGCCAACAAACTGGTCCACAGAAAATTTCACCAAACAATCGGGCTCCTTTATTGTTTCAAAGCATGAAGCTTTCATAATTTCTTACGCGCACGTTGAAATTAACACTCTTAAGACGGAGTTTCGTTTTTCAGTCTTAATATATGTCTTTAATCCGGCCCTGTTGCGATTTCAGTTTATGGGTGATCATAGCTTCGAATAATCCTTAACTGAGTTGTAGTATGAAACAGAAACTTTGTATTTACGTGACTAAGTTCCTCTCTACGGTCTTTGCAAATGATTATGTTTTCTGATCTTTACGTGCGTTTGTTCGGGCTTTGTGTGCTGTTTTCTTAGATGTGTAAATGTTTTCACATTAATCCTATTTTCGGCTTCTATTTCGAAGACAGTGCTGTGAAAATTTCCAAGGATAGATCAATCGCTGGACGTTCTTTATTTTTCGGCTTTTGAAACGACTACCGTTTGAACGCATTCTTGAAATCGAGCGTTCGATCAGTATCCCAACCCTATTAGCCTCACCTTAACTTTAATAATTTTTCAGTTACTTTTATGTTAATCAAAACAGCATTCACTCAGTAGGCCTGCCTGAAAGCTTAATTTGATGCGAAAATACGATCTGCTTAAGGAACGCTTAAGACCTTCACACAATTTTGTACAGTTATTTTTCTCAAGATTCACGAAACAACTATTCACTCGTGCCTTCTCGTATATCGCATTTTCAGCCAGTTGTTTTATGAGTCAAAAGCAACCCAAACCTACACTCAGTGGCCAGCGGATCAGAACCCGCAAAAGAGGTATATGTTTTGTAACTAATGTACCATTTCAGTCATTTAATTTCCTTATAATTAACAAGTGGTGCACGCAGAATTTAAGTGTCAGCTAATTTACCTCGTCTTTGCGAACCTTACTTTGGGGTAATGCTCATCATTTCGTTCAGAGCACTTTTCTACTGAATGTGAAGCAAAAGCAGTGTTGCTTTCACTTTCTGTTGAAAAACACGAATTTGTGAGGAAACGGATAAAATTCAAATATTTTCAATTTCGCTTTTAAGCTAAATCTGTTTTGTTGTATGTTCTGTTAAGAAATGTTTTGAGTTTTCCATTTATGTAGTAGCTGCAGGACATGTAGTTAATCAGAAATGTACATTAAATGATGTATGTTGTCAAGAGGAAACGTTTTTTTACATCATGACTCACTAAGTTTTTTTTATCCAGACATATGCATCTAGCGTAGCCTGATAAACATAAATCCTGAATTTGACTCATTTTTGCCTGTAGATTTCCGGATACTGTAGTTAATACTCAACATATTAAAGGTGTATCTGTTTCAGGGGCAATTCTCTGATCAAGACTTAACTTAAAACAAATGCTCTTGAGGTGAATTTTGCAGAAGTCGTACTTGCTGATGGAACTGTGTGCACCAAATCTACAATCTTTTACCAGATTTCAGCATGCCTATTTTTTTTCTAGGTCTTATGCCAAAAGAAAGTATGAGTAGTTGTTTAGTTTCCTGATGGATTCACTTGAACTTGTGAATTCTTTGAATTGTTGATCTATTTTGCATATTTGTAAAAAACTTGAAAATATTTTTTGGAGCAAGAGGAAGGAAATGGTTCTATAACTTCATTTAAGGAGGAGAATGAGAGAAACAGTTTTCGATATAAGAGGTATTTCAAAAATGTAAGTTAGAAGAACCAGATTTTAATGTCATTTAATTGCTCAACAGACGAAAAAGAAAAGCAAGACCCTCTTGCATTTCGAGATGCTATAATACAAGGGCTTCAGGATATTGGTAACAATGATCTAGAACAGGTTAGTTATACCATCAGCTTTCTCTGTGCTCTACTGCTCAGAATTATTGGTATGTTGCACTACGTCAAATTTTTGTGGACTTACTGCAAATCCTCCTTTAACCCTTTAACACCCAGAACTGATAAACATGTAACTTCTCCCTATACTATCCATACATTATTCAGCAAACAGGTAATGAGAATACTCAAACTCATCAAGTACAAGATATTACGCTGATTGAACACCAAATTCTCGTAGCTAATCTACAAGGACATGTGTAGCAGCTAGAGGGAAGAAGTGAAAATCAGATCATGGAAGTTTAAGGGTTAAGTTGGTAACACCAAAACCTCAACAATTTAAACAAGATCTTGCACTAATGTGACAGAAGGCCAAAATCCTTAGTTGGCATTGTGATATTCAATTAAGGTAGCAATTATCACTGCAAAATCAGTAAGCTTGAAAGAAACCAATTCAGAATCAATAGAAGCTGTATCCTTGAGATCCTATGTGTTGAAAGGTGCAATCGTACACTTTCAGTTGTAGGAGGTAATAATGAAACACTGTAGTACTGCTATGCTCAGTCATGGTGAAAAGTTAAATTTAGCTTTGTGTTTGGTGTACTGATTTGGGATTATGGAGTCATAGTGTGAGTCCTGTCCATCAGTTTGTGAGTCTTCATCCTCAGTGTGCAAGTCCTGTCCAGGCCATTTTGTTTTGTTCTTGAGTAAGACACTAAACTCTAAAAGTGTTACTCTTCACCTGAGTATTAACCCTTTACACACTAATATCAGTAAAGGTATTCTCCATACTGTCCCCATACATTCCCTGAGGTGCTGACAAGGAGAATTTGTGTAACAATCAACAGCTTCTTTAGCTTCTCTAGTTGCTGATAATATTCTCATAACCTTACTGCATGATTCAGGAGTGATATTGTAAGGAGAAATTAGATGCTTGTCATTCTTAAGGGTTAAAGGGTTAATGGGTACTGTTAAACTGTTATATGTATACCAGAGCCAAGTGGCTCATCCAACTGGAGTTTATCTCAGTTTCTGTAGCATGAAGTGACTGACAGTACTACTACTCCCCTGAATAGGAGGCTGGTCCTTTACAAATTACCCTTCCTTAGCATTTCATCAGGTTTTTACTGATGCCCATTTGCACTCCTGATTGGAAAGAGGTGCTGTAAGAGTTGCATGCCTTGCTTGGAAACAAAAAATACAATGGCTCAGCTAGGTCTAAATCTCACAGCTCTAGCTAACCAAATGGTAACTCTTAGGCGACCTCACCTGCCTCAATTGCTGGAAGTTTATTTGTTTTGGACTGCTTTCCTTTTCAGAAGGGAAACAGTTTTTTTTTCTTTTCATGCTCAAGAAACAAATATAAGCTCTGATATCAACAGGCCGCTAGGCTTGCTATAGTTTGCTAGTTATTTATTGATTGAAGGAGAGTGAAATTCAAGTGTTTGACCTGGGTTGTATTCTCCACCAGAAGTAATCACATGATATTTTTTTGTTCTTTATCAAAGGTGTATAAGTTTTTGGACTCGTCGGGGAGTAAGCTCAACTACCGACTGTATGGAGAGTGTCTCTTTGACATACTGTTTGCTGGAGGTGTTTTAGGTATGATGAGTTAACCCTTTAGCTCTTAAGACCTATTTTTCAATTCTTTCCTCTAACTTCTAGACATTTCCTTGTAAATTAGTGAAGAGAAATTGGTCTTACATCAAGATAACAACCTCTACAATATATACCAGATGAGTTTGAGTCTTCTCATCACCTGTTTGCTGGATATTGTATCTTAAGTTGTAAGGAGAAGCTACATGTACATGTCAATGACTTCTGGGAGTTAAAGGGTAAAAGAAATTTTTCTGCATCTGAGGGAACTAAGCTGTGCAAAAATTTTTACTTTAGGTACTTTGAACCCATAGATAGGTAGATTTTTCTCTGCGAAAACAATTCATTTTATCTGTCCAATATACATGCATCACTAGCATTACATGCATTACTATGCTTATCCTGCTATACTGTAGGATTGGCATTAATACCATTCTGTATGTTTTAAACTGTCTTGAGAGGAAAAAGCATTTCAGTGGTTAAAGCTGTGAAAGCATTTATTTTGTGTTTCAAGATATTAGCATTTGTTCATTTGAGAATTCAACCAAGGATAGATTAATTATTTATCTTTTTGTAGCTCCTGGTGGAAGTATCCTTGAAGAAGGTGAAAAAGCCACGTGGAAAACATCTGTATGCATTTTTGATGCCAATGATGATGATGTCAAGACATATGTGCAGGTATAGTGTGCTTTAAATTAAAGTTTTTATATGATACTCGGACTTTATGTACTTTTACAAATAGTAAAAAAAATTATAAGCTATTTCACTCCATGTAACTGTGTCTTATTTGTTAAGCTTAAGGGATGGCACTATACTAAACAAACCAATTTACTGTAACATAGTTGAAATTCTCATTTTTATGTTCTTTTTGTGTTCATTTAGGTGATCAACAAGGTTATAGCACGGTACAGGTACCTGCAAAAAGCCTTTGAAGATGAGATCAAAAAGGTCAGCAAGTCCTAGTTTAAGTGTAATATTTGATGAATAATAAACACAATAGCCACTGTTTGATTTGAAAAGATGTTTGTATAGTTTTCCTGATCTTTTCCTTGGAGCTTACAGGTTTCCTCAAGTTTCACTCCACAACTGCTCACTTTACAATACCGTTATATTGGCAAACAAATATTTAAATGTATTTTCATGCCAAGTGGAGGCTTTCCTTAGTATATCAGATCTAAGCAAGTTGTAAAAAGGATTAAAAACTTCAGTTATTAGATGTATCTGACAGCTATGGGTTACTCATGAATATACCCTTTATAACCTGACATCAGTTTGCACATTCTCCATACTGTTCTCTATACATTTCTTAAGGAGCTGAAAAGGAGAATTTGTATAGCAATCAAGAGCTTATTTAGTTTAAGTGATCATTTCCTTTACTCCCATTACCTTTATGTGTAATTTAGGGGTAATATTTTAAGGAGCAATCAGATGCTAGTTACTCTTAGGGATCAAAGGTTTACCCTGTTGCCTTATCCTGACTTTCCCCTTTCTTTCCAGATCTTGCTCTTCCTCAAGGGTTTCAGTGAAGATCAGAGGAACAAGCTTGCTATCGCTGCGGGTATCATTCTAGCAAATGGTAAATTCTCCGAATTTTTCTTTCATGTTCTTTCCACTATTATGATTGTTCATTTGAAGTCATGAGAAAATGCCCAGTTAACAATACACAGTGGACCATCTCTAATCTGATCAAAGTACATCTGAGGGGTGATACTCTTGCTTAGCAAAAATGCGGCAAGGTTCATGTATAAATTCACATTTAGCAATACAGTGGCTCCTTTTAAAAAATAATGTTAAAGATGGTTTATACTCTTTCAGGCATGGCTTCACCTACAGCACTCTCAAGCCTACTCAATGAAAACCTTGTTAAAGAAGGTATATATGCTTTGTACATTCCACTAGGTGGCCCCTTGAAGTATTACAATTTATTGATCAGAAACATTTTTTGCCCACAAAAATTTAATTATTTGTTGTTCATTGGGGTTACGATGGTTGATGGATATATTAAATCATGTGTCTCTTGGTTTAGAGTCTTTCAATTTTAGATCTCAGTGTTTCAACTGCCAGACAACTGCTAGACCATTAAGGTTGACTGCCTTCTCATTTCTCCTCACAGTACCACCCTTAAATCACATGTAAAGGTCATGAGAATAGCAGACATGATCACCAATATTAAGGAGCTCCTGATTGTCGCACATATTTTCCTTGTTAGTACCATAGGAAATGTAAAGAGAATATTAATACTAAAGCTAGGCTGAAAGGGTTATTTTTATTATAACTGACTGAATTCTTTTATTTAGGACTTGCTTTGCCATTTTTGACCAAAGTGTTCCAGGTGTGGGTGAAGGAGAAGGATTTCACTAGTCTGAGCTCAGCTCTGAGAAAAGCAGAGTTGGAGAACAAACTACTGGTGAGTGAGACTTAAACTGAAATTAACTTTTATTTTATAGAGAAATTTCCCTGTTATTGAGCTGGGTGAATGGTACATTGCATTATTGACGAGATTGATGGAGTGGCATACATGTATTTCAAGACTGAGATGTTTCTAGCTGTAACTTTCCAAAGCTTTCACAACTTGCTTAAAGGCAATTGAAAGGCTCAGAGCAAGAACGATCCCTTGATTTTTTGGCCATTTTTGAAAGTGTTCAGAAGTAGTTGAATTTTGGCATGTGGACACTTTCAAAAATGGCCGAAAAATCAAGGGATCGTTCTTGCTCTGAGTCCTCCAATTGTCTGCACTGTGAAATCAGCTGTTAAACAAATGGAATATTCAAACCCTGTTAGATTTCAGTGTATGGGTCAATGGGAATTATCACACAGCTATGTGTAAATGTAGCCTTAGTATCAGTGTTACCAGACTTGAAAGAAATCTTTTTCCATTACCTTAACCCACAAGAGTGGTTGGCATCAAATTTCTTCATACAGTGTGACTGCTGAATTAAGCATCAAGGTCTTGAGAATGGAGGTTCTGGAGTAGTAGCCAACTTAACCCTTTAACTCCCAAGATGGCATTAGTAATTCTTCTAACTGTCTGCCAAATGATGTTCACTTTGGTAGTTTGGAGAATTTGGTGTTGGATAAATTAGTAATCCCATAATTGATATTTTTCTTTATTCTTGTCACTTTTTTGCATGATATTGTATGGATATAATAGGGCGAAATTTTGTCTTGGTCACTTACAGGAGTTAAAGGGTTAAGAGGCTCTAGATTATTAGACAAACTCTGTTTCTTAGTTCCTAAGGAAACATTTAGATAACATTATGGAGAATATGAACACTGGACTCTTATAAGCTTAAGCCAGCAGATTTCTTTCTTGCTTGCTCATTGACCAAAGTACATGTCAATCTGATTCTAAAGGGAAGCCGGAAATTCTAATTTCTCTTAATTTCATTTTATTTTTTTCAATTCAGTTTCTTAATTGTATTGATTTTAATCTTTTTGGGTCTATATTTTGCAGGATTTCTTCCCTCCCAACAAACAAACTCAGGAAATGTTTGACAAGCATTTCAATGCAAATGGATTAGATAAGCTTGTGGCATTTCAGGTATGAAATTTTACAAGATGAATGCTATTATTTTGGTCATGTTTGTTGAATAACCTTAAACTTTGTACTTAATCTTCCATTGCTACATGTAATCCTGGAGATATTTTTCCCTTTTGGAAATGTTCTCCTTTCTGTCTCAAGGGTTTTAATTTGTTAATTGTAACTATTGTTAGTTCATTGCAAACAAAGCTGTGTACAGCATCATGGTTGCAAAATCTCTGAACAGTGATGATAGGTCAAAAGAGGCACCCTCCTGAAGTACTTAAAAAAAATTCACTGGCCATTGTTTGTATATCCCAAAACTAACAACCCTCACTGAGTTGTTAGCCCCCTTAACATAACAATGTTGTATGAAAAATTATTTACTTCAATCAGCCCATGTACATGAAGGTGTGGTACATGATGTAGTTACCCAGTTAGTTAGTGGGAATTTGTGGGAATTAGAAGAGGCTGCCTCATTTGACAATCATTATTTTGTGGTGTTATCTATGTATGCCTCAGAATTTCACACAAAAAAATTTTAATATATATTTTTTTATTTATTGTCCTCAGAAAGCACAGCAGACCCTGGGTACTCGCAGAAATTTTCAGCAGCAGCTTAAAGAGATGCTGGACAATGAAACACCAGTCAAGGAGGTAAGTTACACTGTCAGTAGTTGGAGTTTATAATTGGGTTTGGAATTTCCTTCATCCCTTAACCCCTGAGCATGATAAGCATCTCATTTCTCCTAACAGTATCCCCCCTGAATCAAATATTAAGGTCATGAGAATAAAGAAAATGATCACCAACTAAAGAAGCTCTTGATTGTTAAACAAATTCTCCTTGTCAGTACCTAGGGAAATGTATAGAGAACAGTATGGAGAATATTCATTCTGACACTAAAGTGTAAACAAACTTTGAGCTGCTGGACATAGATCAATCTGTATTGACCATTTCACTTAACAACCAGCCAATGAGAAATTTATTCTACCTACATGTTGCATTAATCTGAAAAATTAACACAGGAAAGAAAAACATCATCAGGGAGTGCTGCACGATTTAAAAAAAACTTTTTAAAGCTAAAATTTGGCAAAATTATTAGAAATGTTTAACTTAATTTACTTCCTCACCACTGGGGATTTTTTTCATTCAATGCCACCATCATGAACCAAGATTGAAACAACTTCTCTATTGAACATTGGTTGAAAAAAAACCCAAGAATTTCAAATAATGAAGCTAGACTGGTAATTACTTAAAATCTTCTCATCAGTTGTATCATATTTAACAATTGATTATTTTCTTAACAGATGATATCCACTTGTAAAGAAGAAATGAAGAAATATGAACTCACTGAAGATGATGTTGTGTTCCTGGTAAGTCAATTTTGTAGTTATGTTTCTGAAATTTAAATTACTATTGATACTGGGCAAAACTCTTTTAGAGGCAAAGAAACAGTCAGTCTAGAGTTTTCAAACTTTTTTCCTTTAAAGTATGGTCAGCTTGCCAAGGCAGGTTTTGAACTAGAATACCAGGCTTTGTCACACTTTCAGATAAGATGTATAACCATTTTCTTAGTTGGATGACTGAGTTCAAACTAAACCATACTTATATTTCTTTTCCTTCCTTGGAATACTTTTATTTGCCAACAATACTGTACTTGGTACTTTGCACCTCTCTATTGCACCAACCAGCTTTAATCTCAATTTAACTCAAGCATAGAGCAAAGAAATGACAAACTTTTTGCACATAAAATCTAGGTTTGGAAATGTTTAATGCGTGCCGTGGAATGGAACAAGAAAGAAGAGCTTGTTGCAGATCAAGCTCTGCGTCACCTGAAGGTTAGCACTCTATGATTGGTACAGAAACTCAAGCAACCCTTTGCAATGTTGGTAGCTAAGCAGTATCATGAACAAAACTTCAACAAATAACATTGCATAGGGGAAGGAGGGCAGCTTTTGTTTATTGCACTTAACTTTTTCTTGGCCTGATGATGTTGGTAAATGCACTTTTTTTGCTCAAGGTCTCCCTACATTTTGCATTTGGTTGTAGTCACACCCAGGGATTAAAGAGTTAATTGATACAGTACAAAGCTGAAACCAGTATTTCTTGTATTAAACATTGTTGCACATGCCAGCTTAAGACCATGTACTGGTATATTTTGTGCTGCTGTCAATGTACCTTATGATTTACATTTTGTACTACTGTCAATTGTGATTATAAAAGTTTCCTAAAAGGAGCAACCAAAACTCAGAAATATATAGCACCCTTAAGGATAAAGCACTTGTTTCTTCTATGGCTGATAACAGAAATTTTGCATAGTGTAACTCAAACTCCACCATTTGTATGTTACTGGAACATTCGATATTGAAACAAACTAGTGATGCCTAGAACTGAAGTGTTGGGATGTTACTTTCCAGGTTTATGCTCCATTGCTTGCATCTTTCACCTCACAAGCCAAGTCTGAGATCAATCTTTTGGTCAAGGTTCAGGTATTGACCCTTTACACCTTGACATCAGTATGCAAGTTCTCCATACTAGTCTCCATATATTTCCTGTGGTGTTCTCTAAGAGAATTTGTCTAGCAATCAAGAGCTTCTTGAGTTCACAATCATTCTCTTTATATTCATGACCTTAATGGTTGATTCAAGGGTAATACTGTTGGGAGAAAGTATCTCCCTTAGGGGTTTAAATTTGCAAATTGCACACAATGAAAGTCAATTCAGTTAAGATTTGCTTTAATTTAAGAGCAAATGTTTTCACGTGACAAACCTAGTGTCAGATGTTTCTTACTATTGGTTCAAACTTAGGCCAGTTTTAATTATTTGCACTTTCTGGTTTAAAAAAACCTTCTTTTGTCATTTCAGGAATACTGCTATGATAACATGAATTTCACGAAAGTGTTTCAAAAAATGGTGTTGCTGTTGTACAAAAGTGAGTGGGAATGAAAAAAGTATATAATTATGTGGTTCACACAGGTTATTAGCTTGTTAAGTTTGAGCCTAACACTTGTTCAGTCATGGAATACTAAAAAAAAAAAACTGGATATCAATTGTTACACTTAGCTAACTATTCACAGGGTTTTACAGTGTAGCACACAAACCAAAAAGAAACTTCTTCATTTTATCAATGCAGAGCAATGAAATGCAGTCAATATCATTAAACAGAGATTGTTTTGAGCATACCTTCTGGGAACATAGAACTTTTAATTAGAAAAAAAAACCCCAGAACTTAAAAGGCTGGCTAATTTGGAGCATAATTTAAGGACCAAATGAGAGAATCCCAAATCCAAAATGTCATATAAGGTTAATTCTCCATTTACTGCCTAGATTCCTATGATCGGCATTTCAAGAAATCTTTTCCTCCCTGATTTTTAGCTGATGTCCTAAGTGAAGATACCATCATCAAGTGGTACAAAGGAGGATACTCCCAGAAAGGAAAAACTGTTTTCCTTGAGCAGATGAAGAAAATGGTGGAATGGCTTCAGAGTGCAGAAGAAGGTATTTGGCAGTTGCATGTGGGCATAGTGTTTCAGCCTGATCATGTCTTTCTCCCTCCCTTTCCCTCCCCCCCTCCCTTTCCCTCCCCCCCTCCCTTTCCCTCCCCCCCTCCCTTTCCCTCCCCCCCTCCCTTTCCCTCCCCCCCTCCCTTTCCCTCCCCCCCTCCCTTTCCCTCCCCCCCTCCCTTTCCCTCCCCCCCTCCCTTTCCCTCCCCCCCTCCCTTCTTGGAAGTATAACACCTTGAGAAATGTGTGCTGGCAAGAGGTCTACAATAGTGGGTCAAGCACTGATTGAAGGGGGGGCCAGACTACAAACAAACTTCTTCCTGATTCATTTTGAATCTTCTCTTGGGAAGAGAAACACCCATCCTGCTGTACTTATAATGATAGCCTACTTGCATTCCATGACAGGGGCATCTTCTGATAACCCTTTCAGTAGTTAAGAGTTTAATAAATAGAGCAAAGTGAGTTGCTCTAAAAACAGATTTTCAGCATAATTTCAAATAAACAACACCACTTAACAATGTCCCCCACCTCCCTTAACATTGGAATCAAAAAAATTGTTTTCATATTTGGTCAACCTATTTATTTTTGGCTTTCTGTACAAAATTAGTGACCAAAAACATTTCATTTTAGAAACAGAGTCTGAAGAAGAGGAAGAGGACGGAGCCTAAAGCTTTGAGTGCTAATGTGTAAACTACTCAAACTGAGTTAAATGATAAATGCATTGTAGTGTGTATTAAATTGAAATAAATATTATACTCTTGCAAAAGTTCTATCGTGGTCCATGTTTCATTTTAATAATGGCCTTGTTTCTGAGATCATAGTGAGAAGATATATTTTGATCAGAAAACTGTCAAGACTTTTGAGAAATATCTCTGGAATGTCACAATATTGTAACAAAAAATTAAGCCAGTTGGTAAATTAGATATTTATTTCATCCAACACAAATTTTCAGATCAAACATAACATAATTGAATTCCCCTTGGAGGGGTTATGATGTTATCTGAAACAGACTCTTTTGTATTCAACAGATAATTGCAGAATAGTACAATTCCTATGCACCTGTACACTGTATGTAAGAAAACTTGAACTCTATCCATTCATAAAAATTACACAATCAAAATTTAGGTTCCTCTCTAAACTGCAGGAACATTCTTGACAAGGTGCTTTCCTGTATCTACCTCAGCTGGGAAGGCATGCAGCTTTCCACATACTTTCCATGTTCCATACTTGGTACTAGTCAAGGGACGTTCAAACACAACATAGTCTATGACTTGTTTAGGAAGCTTGTCACTCCCAGATATGTGCCTTCCATACCTATCTTTTACTGCCATGACCTAAGGGGAAAAAAGAGCAAAATTTCATTGATTGCCATTATGAAGCCAGGATAATGATCTATCATCACTCATAATTCCTAGTAAGAGCATTTCTGCAATGAGGAGTGACCAGGAGTGTATCTACATCTCCTCCTGGGTAAGATGACAGTCCATCATATCCCAAGGTACTTTTTTGGGTTTTAACCATTTCAACTCTCAAGGCTCATAAAGTAATTCAGTGTCTCCTCTCTCTTTACTGAGACAGAAGGATTTGTTCTTATATCAAAGACCACCCCTTTGCAGATAAGCTTTTCTGTTCTCACAACTTGTTTGCAAGATAACATTGGAATTGCAGGGAGAACCTAGCCCTTGGTTACTCATGGGGGTTGAAGAGGTAACCCTTTAACCCCTAAGAGTGACTACCATCTAATTTCTCCTTACAATTTTACCCCTGAAGCACAGATTAAGGTCATGAGAATAAAGGAAATGATCAGAAACTGAAGAAGCCTTTAATTGTTAAACAAATTCGATTTGTCAGCACCTTAGAAAATGTACAGAGAAAGGTATGGGGAATGTGCATACTGATGTTAAGTTGTAAAAGGTTGAACAACAAAATCTTACCTGTTTTGAATGAATTTTCACAGTAATTTGTGCAAACAAGTTATCTTTGGTCTGAACCTGGCCAACTCTTACATGTACAACCTGAGGCCTTGTTACAGCTGAAACGAAACGCCAGTGAAGATTCTTGTTTGGAGGAAAGAACTCATTGCTAAGTGCCTGAAACAAAGTCAAGATCGCTGTAAATCTGTAAATTTCTACAACAAATTAAAATAGGTGTACCAAGAGTTAACACTCCCCTTAACCCTTTAACCACTGTGAGTGATTGGTATCTAATTTCTCCCTACAGTATCACTACTGAATCAAACATTAAGGCCATGAGAATAAGGGAAAATGATCACTAACTAGTACAAGTAGCTTTTTATGGGTGAGCAAATTCTCTATGTCAGCATCATAAGAAATGTATGGAGAACAGCATGGATTATATGGATGCCTATGTTT
The DNA here is from genome assembly GCF_964200805.1 of Pocillopora damicornis. Taxonomy (NCBI): domain Eukaryota; kingdom Metazoa; phylum Cnidaria; class Anthozoa; order Scleractinia; family Pocilloporidae; genus Pocillopora; species Pocillopora damicornis. The sequence goes on from NC_142678.1 coordinate 16,791,300, forward strand.
AGCTATCTGTGCAATATTGCTCCCTGCTTTTCACCTGTTTGCGCTTAAGATTTCAACAAAATTTCTTCTCAGAGTCTACCAAATATTTCCCTTATTTTTTCATCCACTTTTAAAATAGTTGGTTTTTTATAACATCCTTACCCGGTATACTGAGTTGGTCACCACCTCCTGAAGATCTTTTTTGCTTTTTCTGCCAGAAGATATAAAAGAAACAAAAACGTACTCAGTGGATTGAAGCAGTAATAAGGGGAGGTAACTTTTGCACTTGTCGTAGGTTAACCCTCTCATGCCTACGACCTTTTGAGTAATGATTTTAGATATATGGAATTCATATATTTGCACTGTGGTGAAGAAACAAAATTAAGAGATCCTCGCAACTAAGAACACCACTGAACTAGTAGTTGAAAATAGGACCTGAAAAAAACTCAGGCCTGTACGGGATTTGATCCCATGACCTCTGCAATACCAGTGCAGCGCTCTACCGACTGAGCTAACAAGCCAACTGGGAGCTGGTCAATGTGTTGGGTCCAAATAAACCATCCAAGTGATGAATGATGATTTTAGATATATGAAATTCATATATTTGCACTGTGGTGAAGAAAAGAAATTAAGAGATCCTTGCAGCTGAGAAAACTACTGAACTAATAGTTGAAAATATCTCCTTGCTATATGCTGTACAATTCTTATGATGTTAGTGCAAATAATTTGGTTTTAGAGTAACTAATAATCCCCTTATTACCCTGAATACTAGTTTAAACCTTACAATTATTAGTTTGAATGTGAAATTTAAGACAGATTTTGCATTTCCTTCGCTGAACACTCACCTAGCAAGTGCTTCATTTGCTGCAATGTAAATTTCCTGAGCACTTGGGCCAAAGTCTGTTAATTTGAAGGGTTTTATATGTCTTCTAATGTACACAAGACTATCAAAAGAAAAATTTGTTACCATTAAAAAGTGCTCATTTTATTATTTCATAACAAAACATGTCCATGTGTACTTAAAGAAGCCCACTGAAGAGCGTTTTTGACAACAGAACAAAAACTATGAAAACTAACTCATTCTCTTAAAACCTAATAGTTATGCAATTTTCAAAGTGCGCCATGGCTTTCTTGTACATGCTATGCCTTATAATTTGCCCCCAGGAGTGACCAGCATATAATTTCTCTCTATGATATCACCCCTGAATCACACATTTAGGTAACATGGATGAAGGAAATAATCACCAATTAAAAAGGTTCTTGATTATTAAACAAATTCTCCTTATCAGCACCTTAGGAAATGTATAGAGGACAGTAAAGAGAATATGCACATTGATGTTAGGGTATAAAGGGTTAATGATGGTGCCTAAGCCATGTATCTCACTATCAGCAATATCATAATTGGCAAACTATCTATCACCTGTATATGGTCCAAAAACCATTCTTGAATGCATTCCATCTTTCTTTTATTCCCTTCAGCAAAAAAAGAAATCCAGTTAATAGACCTCTTTCAATATATAAATGGTACAAAAATGTTTTGCAAATCAATCATGGAATAATTCTGCCTGCAAAATGATCCCCACTTTTCCCACTAAAGCCACAAATAAGTTTTTTACAAGGACCAAAATATGATGACTTAATAGTTTCCTTTACAACAGAGCAATCCATTATCCCATTGATTACTATAATTATAATATATTTTTTAATTCATTGGGATCTTTTTGGGTTCAAAACCCTAAAAAAATTTGGATCATTTCAAGGTCTGTTTGGGTATTGTCCCAGGATTGGGGATGACTTCAGCGGTCAGGATCATTTTAATGGTTGAGCAGAATACATGAATGCAATGTGGGGGATGGAGGCAACATGAGAGGAAATAACCACACCCAAGAACTCAACACTTTGAATTGTCCTTGGCTCATACGCAGACATTTAGAATCACAAGTCCAGACTGTCTCTGAGGGCATATCACTGATTGTGTTGGCTGAACACTATAAAGTGTTAATAATAACATAAAACTATGACTTTTCTTTTATGTTCTTCTTACCCGTGGTGTAAAAAAGTAATATCTTCTTATTGGTAGGTAGTCACTGAATATCACTCCTGCAAATAAATAAAAGGCAGTTCAGTAATTTTCAACTACATTTGTTTCCCTATTTCTACCGAAGCACACTTAAACAATTTTGGAGCTTTAAACTTTTCATTCATTTAACCCTTTAACTCCCATGAGTGACCAAGACAGAATTTCTCCTTACAATATCAATACAGTGTCAACCAGACAAGTAATGAGAATAAAGAAAAATATTAATTGGGGGATTATTAGTTGATCCAATAACAAATTCTTGAAGCTAACATTACAAGAACTATATGGCAGACAGTAAGGAGAACTACTGATGAGATCTTGCAAGTTAAAGGGGTTGACAGAGGGCCACAAGGTTAAATAACGTAAAAATGGTAGTTGTAATCAAAATAACTATAATTATGTCACCTGGGCTTTCAATAAGATAGGGTCTATTCAAAGGTCTATTGACAGTCATTTTGTCAATATATTTCTGTCTGCTGCTGTTTGCTTCCTGCACCTTTTCCTTATGGCCCTTTCCATCATGAAATGGTGATTTTTTGCTGACCTTTGTTCTTGCTTGTATGACCAGAACTGAGGTAAACATTGATTCATGTACTTTGAAGATTGGTGCAAGACTGCATGTCTGTGAAAAGAACTATTACAATCCATTAGGAAAGCTTTTAGGCAAAAGAAACGAGCCAACTTTTCTTGCCATAAATAGTAAAAAGCTTAACTTCATTTATCCTCATTAATACAAAATTTGTTCAGATAATATAAGTTATTTCCATCAGTAAAAAAAATTACTAGGTGAGAGTAGAAGCCAGGGATGGTGTGGTAAGAGAAACTTGAGTTGTAACTATAGAATACAGGGCTGCCAATATCCACTTTGCCAGCAGTCTTCGCAGAATAAAGAATAACACAATATCAACTCGATCTTATAATTAAAAGAGATATAAATAAGTGGCCCTTTAATGTATAATTTTGCTGACTCCTCCATTGAAACTTCTGGATTCCCACTGTTTCTTGCGATGTTTTTGTTAGGGAGATACGTGACGTGGGGCGAGCTCAAACAAATTTGGGGTTGACGTGATTCGGGGGCGATAGTGACAAGGCAATGGGGCGATGTGACCTCTGAACTGTCAGTATAGACCAAAAATGTGGCGGGGAAATTACATCATCCAAATCCTCAATATTGGAGACATAGAAAAATCAGTTACTTGAAAACTATTAATAGGAAAACTGAGCTAGATTGTTAGATCATTCTTCAAAAAGGAGCGCAATCATGCTTATTTTTCCAAATGGGCCCGTTTCACTGAAGAAGAATCACGCTCTTATATTTTATAGAACTAAGCGACTAATACCACGATTCGAGACAGCTGATCAAACTTACTATCAACAAACCTTAACTCTGGAACAGGCGAGAATCCTTGTAGCCGCCATGTTGGTTGCTCCGCCACCAGGCCTTTACAACTCTGAGCGTGCCATTTGGCTCGTCCCAGGCGTCTCCTGCACGTCAAGGCTGAAACGGAAAGTCACAGATGACGTCCCATGTGGGATAAATTTAGCTACATTATTAAGATAAATATCCGTCACCGGAGATTTGAACGATCAGTTCTAACAGAAGCGAAGTGTTACGGCTATTTTAAATAACCCTTGTGATAAATTCTTACTAGTCAACGTTGCTCCGAGATTTGCGACGTAAACATTCCAATTTGTTAGGAAAATGGTTCTCTCTGCGATAACAAAAGCCCCAGAGGTGAGTGCAGGTATTGATTATGTAGCCGGGAGTTGCTCCTCCCTGAACGTGCAATTTTGCACGAGCCTATCACTTTGAAAGCATTTTAGCGATAAATATCGTTTAAGGAAAGTTTCTGCGGGTAGAATTTTTTTCATTATTTATTTCAATTTTGTTTCCATTTCATAAAAAAAAAACTAAAAATTGACGAAAACAGGAATCGATGTGAAAAGCTGCTTTTTCGCAAAGATATAATTTGTTACAGGAAAAAGAACGGAGGGAAAATGAAATCTTCGACGAAACCTGAAATAATGAATATTGTCAGTTTACGAGAAAACTTTCCAAACATAAAATTGAGAACATAGGCGAACGATCCATTCCTCCCCGAGAAACGGGCTTGGATTTAGGCCGGTTTCCATTTCAAAGCGGGTGGTAAAGCCAAGAGTTTTGAATAAGCAAGCAGTCTAATTTTAAACACTTTTAAAAACATCCAATGGCATGTCTGATTATTTCAGATGAGAGAAGATTGCGAAATTGACGTGACATTCCGCACGTTTCTTGTATCAGATTCCTGGAAACTGAGACATTTCACACAGAGGATCCCAACTTCCTTGTTAATATTGGCATCAACTAAAAAAATAACTTCTACAAAAAAATTCGGTCTTTACGTAGCTGTCATAGCAATATTCCTGTGTAGTCTCCGATAGCACTTTGGCTACTTTTTGCAGATACGGAATTATGTCGTGTTTTATATGTATTTTATGTAGCTCTGTGGATTGATGGTTTCATTTATCATTTCATTTTCGTCATTTTCTTTTCAGGTAATCCCACTCTTGGTGATTATGGGAACTGCGACTACTGGAGCTACGGCTTTTCTGATAAGACAAGCCACGAAAAACCCTGAGGCATGGTACGCGACTCTCATTTTTTTTTATATCCGAAACTGATCAATAGAGCACTTCCCAAGGTTTCGTCTGACGCTTGACGTGATGTATGGATTGCAACAGCTTTATTTTTCAATCATAACTGTTTTTTTTTCTTTTTGACAGCTGGGACAAGAAAAACAACCCCCATCCTTGGCTTAATATCAAACCAGATGAACAAGTGAAGGTGAACAAGCAGAATTCTTACAGTCTATTTTTATTTCAGTGGAAACGTCGGGAAAAAGTATTATCATAAAATTTACTTGCTTTAAATTAATGTCATGATAAAGATGAAACATCAAATCCTTGGTGAGTGATAACTGAGAGCCAAATTAAGAAATTAAAATTGTCCTGGATGATTTTCATCGGGAGAAAATGGAGTCGCGTTCTTTTGCTTTACAGCGCTGGTCTTATACTTACAGTCAAGAGAAAATCCATTATTTTCTCTCGCTATATTTCAATATATTTATTAATTCGTGTATTTTTTTCATCATTCAACCGACAGCTTTACAAACCTTCACATCCCTCAGCCGCTGATGGAAAACGCTGAGAACGTGGATTGTGATGGCGAAAACAATACAAAGGTCCGCGGAAAACTAATATAAGTTTAATGTTGCAAGAAAAATTCAACCGTCCAAATAATGTATTATATATTTAAATCATGATGATAATTTATATCAGGACCATAAATATTATTTATGGTAGGAACGTCCAAAAATATGCGAATGCAGCATGAAGATGCACGAGGGTCTCGATTGGGTCAGCTGTAAAACGGTTAAAAAATTTAGCCGTAAGGTGTAAATATTGACAAACTTCAACCATTAGTCTAGAGAAGAAAGTTCACCGTGAAAAAATAATTTTGAGTGACAACAATGGAAAGATACTAACCGTTAGCCGTGAATTGGCCAAAATTTTAACTGTTGGCCGTAAAAGCCGTCACTCCATTGAGACCCTCGTGTATGATCACTTTCAGAGAAAAAAACTGTATCCTGTCGATTCCTACTGGAAACACTATTTCGAGATCGTTAAAAACTTAAATGAATGATGTGTCCAGTATTGGGCGTGTACGCGTATGTAAATATATCAGACCTAAGGCGACTAAAGTTTTATTAAATATTTATTTGCATTCTATCTTGTGTAATTTTCAATTCTTTTACTGCGAAGTATTTAGATTTGAATGACAGATCAAAACAACTGAGAAGCATATTTTTCATTCGATTCAGTTAACCTGCATGAAAGAAGGGGCTCGTTAAAGTTCATGCGAGTACACGACACCCTTTCCAGACGCATTGTCCAAGAATGTACAAAGAGCAATTAACGCGAACCAGAACGAGAATTGAGATGTCACTAATCATAATTCCTCGAGACCTTGGAATTCACTAGGGATATCGATATATAGTATAGGAAAGGAAGTTATTGGAAGAAACTTTTCGGTAGGTCTAAAAGAACCTATGGCGATCTACAAATATCATCTGGTCATCAAAAAAAATATACATTTGCCCCATCAGGATAAGCACGCCTTAAGCTTGATGAAAAATTAGAAAAAAAGGACTTAACACTCGGTTAGAATTACAACAATGTTAGGTTCACGCCAATGTTTTTTTTTTCGATGCCCGACATCTCATTGGATATCCAAACATAGCTTCTATTTACACGGATCACACCTTTGTAATTTTAATGAAAAGATGTTGGATGTTTTTTTCTTTACGTGATTTTTAGCATGGCTCTGTTGGTGAAACTGAAAAATACAAAATGTCGATATTGGTTTTTGAAATCCATTATGTGAGCGGTGAATCATTTCCTTTGTTTCCAGAGGCAAATATGGTTGATATTCACGCAAACTACCCAGCTGCGTAGAATGAGTATAATTCCGGGTAGGACGTGTGACGTCACACATGTCATTTTCAGTTTATTTTGGTTATTTATAACCCCTTTCAGTTCAGAATACAGGTGAAGTGTTTCGGACCACTTTGGCAGCGTTCCCTGCAAATTATCGCCTCACTAAGCTTGCAAAAGCGTTTTAATTGTTCCCTTTGAAGATCTAAAATGGTCCTTGCTTTGCTCAGAAAATCACCAGAGGTAAGGCTGGTCGGTTTTTATCAATTTTCAAACCATACACATTTGCGATTATCAGGAAATGTCGTTCCGTGCAATTCTACACGTACAAGAGGTCTTTCAAATGCGCTTATCGATAAGAGAAAAAGATGGGCTCAGGGATCATGCGGAATTCTTCTTGACGCTAAAGGAATTGGTCTTGCATTTTTTTTGTGAAACTGGTGGAAGAAACAGCCACAACAGCAGCAGATTTTTTCGTCGCCACTGAAAATTTCGTAGTTTGCACTACGGGTGTGAATTCATTAATATGAAAATTTCATTCCACTGACAAAATGAATGTCGCGCAAAATGTTTCATTCGCAAAGCTTTACATCAAACAGATTTTAGTTCTTCCGCAGTCTCATCATATTCCAGTGTTAGTAAGAAAGTTACTGATTTAAGGAGGAAAATATTTTTTAAACGTTTAAAACCTTGCTGAAGATAATTAAAGAAAAAACTTTATGTAGATTATCTTCTTAAAGCTAGCCAGACGGCTGGGCTTTGACATTTCATTTGAATTTTAAAACAACACTGCTTGATTATGTGAAAACGCAAAAAGCAATAAATGACAGTTTTACGACACAGCAAACCATTCACCAATTCTTTTGCTGTAAACAATTCTGATGAGCAGAAATTCAGTAGAGCTTCGTTGCACGGAAAGGGGTCAGGACCTGCGATTTACATCAGAACTGCTATGTAGAACATAGCAGTTCTGATGTAAGATTATACTTTATGTAAGACGTACTAGGTCGATAGCCGAAAAGCAACAAAAAATGGAATTCGTGTCAATTTAACTTACGAAGGATTCTCTGTTGCCAAGTGGCAAAAATTTGTTTAGTTTATTCCTTATTCCTAACTTCCTCTTCGCAGCTGACACCTCTATTCGTGATTATTGGCGCTGGCTGTGCTGGAGCTGTGGCTTTTACGATCAGACAGGCAACGAAAAACCCTGAGGCAAGGTATGTTTTAACTAAGAAAATTAAATGAGAAAATTCGATTTATTATTGGGGCATGAAATGAAAAAGGTCCATTAAAAAGTACGAAAAAACCCATTTCAAAGGCAACCTTGTATCTAAGCAGAAGTGTTCTACGGATTAAAACCTCTTTCGAAAAAATTTCAAACGCTTTCACAGTTGTTTCCATTCCTCTAGAGGATTAGGATAGAACGAGTTGATTCTAATATGTTGTGCCCTTGGTTCACTTTTCTCTGACGGGGTAACATATTTAACGTCAATTAATGCAATAATTTGTAATTGTCGCAGAGCAATGTAATTTGATGCTTATTTTGTCTCCTTGCATGAGGTGACGCATGTAATTTGGGACTCCTGATCAAATATCTGAACAGGAAGAAAAAAATACAATTCTCTTAGTCATAAATAATTTTCCTCCTTCAGCTCACGTACTTAATGTCTTCTTCGTCCAACTCACGACCGCACTGATCAATTTAAGTCTGAACATCAACTGAACAATTCTGTTTTCTCCAATGGTCTGCTTCTTAATTTGACTGACTGCATTATCATGCTAACTCAAAAGCAAAGATTATCTCTATGACAGTTAATTGTGACTCAATATGACTTAATCGTCACTCCAGTTGTCACGGACTTGTCTTGACTTTAATACTGAAGAGATTGAAGAGTCCAAAGGGATCTTGAAAGCGAAATTCGCTTGAAGTCTACAGTTTACCCCTCTTTTTGTCCTGATCGATCTCAGAGATCAAACTTCGTCGTACATGAGTGCAGATTGATTACTCTTTCATCTGTGGCATGTCACACGGCGTTTTGTTTTGACAGTCATTGTACACCTTCTCACTTGACTTCTTGATCGCTGATCAACTTGTGATTTACGGATGATGTAATTTTTCTTTTCTTCCTAAGATTCTAAACAAAATTTTTTTTCACTTAACTTCCTTATGATTTTGCAAAAGCAAAAACGAGTATTTTTTGTCAATCGAAGAAATGCCACATCGCCACATATTTACATAAAGCTTAGTCTGTAATAAGTGTCTAATGAAATATTACTGAGGAATTGGGAAGATAGTTTTTTTTTCCTAGATTCTTTCATTCCTTTCGAATATTATATAACAAAAGAGAGCAAGTTTTCTATCGTGAGGGGTGCAGAACCTGTTAATTGCCCATCACGCTACTTCTGTGAAATTTTTCGATATTTTCTCATGTCAGTCTACACGATAAGTTCCAAAATGATCTTTAGCTTTCAAACGGGAGCGTTACTTTGCAGGAGCTACGCGCAAATGGTGAATTCGCTGGCAGGAGGGAAAAATTGTATTGTCCAAATAAGAGGGGAGTAAGACATGAGAGTGGGTATAGGAAAGATCGACCTTGTAAGAGACGGTTTATATTGATGCAATTTGTAGGCAAAATTACCTCACTTCATGTAACAAACACCTCAGACCTGAATGCGCAACTCGGGTAACCAAATGTGTTTCAAGTTATTCTTGCAGGATAACCTGCGATCGGGTGTTTTTCTCCGTAACCAGCAGCGTCTAATTTGTCGGCGTTCTCGCTGTTGCGTTTTGCATTCACACCGAAAAAGAAATGCATGTTTGAATATGTGTGTATTACCTTGCCTTTCCGATCTTCTCTCTGAACTAGCTTGGTGTCTTTTCTTTACAGCTGGGACAAGAAGAATAACCCTCATCCTTGGCTCAATGTCAAGCATGATGAACAACTCAAGGTGAGCATTTACAGTAGTTTTACAATTTCCCATCTCGACAAAGTGTTTCTCAATTCTTAGAAAATGCCCTAAATGAGGAATCACAAAAATTTACAGAACCATATCATCAATTAAAATTTTTTTTTCAATTCTGCAGCTGAAACAAACATTTTAATTTTTCCAACAGCTTTACAGTCATACAGATTACTCAAAGCTTCAAAAAGCCCGACCAGATGCGGAAGTGTAATGAGCCTTGGAGTGTATGGAAAAGATTACCAGGGAGTCAGAATAAGGCCCACTGGGTTTGCATATGATAAGAGCTCTTATAGTAAATTATCACATGATATTAGATACTTAACACCTAGCAAACACATGGTAGCTTCAAGAGATGTACTTTTCGTTATAGATCTTAAGATGTTATTTTTCTTTGAACTGTTCTAACCAATCTACAAAAACATTAGCATTTCAAATGAAATTCAAATATTGACATGACAAACATGGTTTGAAAGTCTTTAATCTGTATAAGCCCTTGCTCTTGGCTGAACTTTGAAAATAAATTTTTCATTTTGACGAAACATAGTTCTGTTAAATTTCCATTAAAAAATTGTGTGTTCCCATTAATGTTTAGACAAACACAACATATTCAATTTTACCTCCACAAGAAAACTCGTCAAATCCTTTTTTAAGTTCCTATATTGGTATCAGTACTGTGCTTGTTTCATTAAATATGCTTAACAAAAACTTTTAGATAAAAGTAAAAGACTAAAAACGTAAAGGTCTCCACCTTTGGAGAGTGCTCTCACATTTGAGGTGACAGGAAAAAAGGGAAAGTCTTCTGTGTTTGAAGTTTTTGACTGATAATTCATTGGACGAGTCTTGCCATTATAATTACTGAGTCCCTTCCTAAGGAGTTCCTTTCAACTGACGTTCTGCACACGAGTGGTATGCAGTAATCATGAACCAGAAACATACGTGAACACTTCATACTATTGTAGTTATAAGTCAGTTTGCACATTATGGTAGAACTCGACAATGAGATCTGTTACGTTATAAGCCATTTTGAACAACGTGCTCCGTGTGCAATACGCCTGCGTATTTAGTGGCCTTTTGGGGCGCTCTACATCTGAAAAAAAGGGCGGTGTTGCTGCGACGCTTTTTTCAAATTGCCAATTTTTTCGTCCTAAGCCTGGCACAGCTTCACCGGCGCTCGATTATCGCTTTTAAGTGCACAGAAAACCGCTAACTACGCAGGCACGTGCATGGCTACAGTACTGCTACTTAGATTTAAGCTCGCTTCATCATTCTATGCCATAGTTCTGTTGCCTGTGCAGACTGGCCAAGTTGATTTCTCTATATATATTTAAGGTAAAATAGTCCATGCCTTTTCTGAAAACATGTCGTGATTGCACTTCAGAATTTTAAGAAGAAAATAAAGCTAAATAAAAATACTTTATGTATATTTTCCTTGATTGCAGCATTGATAGTCTAGATTTTCTCAGTCTCTTTATTTGTTAATGTAGCTGAAGACTGTTCCCCTAAGAATTTCGCCGTATTGTGCTCCGTAACTGTGACGCAATATTTTGCTTAGCCACCAAGCCTTTAAGGGTCCGGTTTCGTGCGAACGCCATCTTGGAAGAGCCTAAGCGAACCTAGCTTTAACATCGTTTTTCTACTGTTTCGACCAAGTAACGGCTAAAATGGTTTTTACTTATCTAAGAAAACACCCCGAGGTATGATTATGGTTTTACGCTGGACTAAGTTATCCTAAAGTATTGGCTGGGTGTTTGTTTGATTGGGGTTAGTGTAAGGTTCATGTAGCTTCTAGAGTTGAGTTAATTTTAGAATGTGCGTATCGATACGTAGTTGAGCTTTCCTCTGTATTTGTGCGATTCCTTCGTCACTTTGATCTTTCAAATAATGAACTACCGTTTTTTGTTAAAGAAACCTTTCAGGTCGTCATAAAAAAAGATATAAAAGCAATGCTAAGATTATTGTATTGTAATTAATATTGACAGTGACGTATTATGTATTGTGCTTATTTACTTGAGAAAGATCATGGGTAAAACTACTGAAACAAATGCAGAATCGTACCTCTGAAAAACGGAGGTAGATTGAGAATTCAAAAATGAGATATATATATATTTTATTTTATTTTTTTTTTCAAATTAAGAAATGTTTTATGGTAAGGAAATGTAATGGTTTAAAAAATGTGATGGAGTGGTGAACGTTTCTTATTTTATCTTTACCTTGAGCTCTGTGGATGGTAAGCTTTATCTTTTGGGGTTAGGGATATAGTCTGAAACAGCTAAAAACAATCAGGAACTAAAGGACACTTAAAAAATGGCTGTAAAACATTTTATCCCTGCAGATTTCATTTTTCAAAGGGTACCAAACGAAAATTGAGGATTTTTAACCCTTTAACTCCCAGAAGAGATTAATATTTACCTTCTCCCTGTAATATCCTTACATTATCCAGCAAACAGGTGATGAGAATACTCATACTAGCAAGTAGAAGTTGTTAAATTGCTTTTACAGCAAATTCTTTTCACTTATTTAAAAGGAAATGTATAGCAGCTGGAGGGGAGAGTTAACAATCAGATCAGTTATGTCCCTGGGCTAGAGTCCCTTTTGTCTTGGGTTGAAAATTAGCCATTGCAGTGTCTCTGTCATTTATCACTTTATCTTTTAATTTTTTTCAGTTGGTTCCACTCTTTGTTGTGGTTGGCGCTGGTTGTGTTGGAGCTGGTTATTACTTAATGCGACTGGCTCTTAAAAACCCAGATGCAACGTATGTACATGAAAGATTAATAGACTTATAAACAAGTGATTTAGGTAATACCTTTGCACTGAAGGTAATCTTCCCCTACAAATGTGATCCTTGAGGCTTTAAGTTAATATATGATTGATAAGATAACTTGAATTCTTGCCCAAGACACCTGTCTGATGAGTCTATATTTGCTGTAAAAAAGAGATTAGCTTTATCCCCTTGTCTAGACCATCACTACTTTATAACCTTTTGTATCCAAGCTCAAAGCTCTGTTATTTTCATGTATTACTTTACCAGCAGAGATTTCTTTAACCCTTTAAACTCTTAGAGTGACCAGCATCTAATCTCTAATAAAAATAATACTGCTCAATCAATCATTAAGATCATGAGGATAAAGGAAATGATTGCCAACCTGAGAAGCTTTGATTGTTAGACAAATTCTCCTCGAAAGCACCCAAGAAAATGTATAGAGAAGAGTATGGAGAGAATGGATACTGATGTTAGGGTGTAAATAGTTAAGTTAGAAATATAACTGAAACAAGTTCCAAATTTTCTTTTCGCAACTCATGATATGACCTTTTCAGCTTTTGAAAGTGTTGGATGTGTTTAGTGAGAAGTCTCCCCACAGAAAAAATTTGTGTTAATAGGCAGATTTTTCAAAAGTTGTCTGTTAACAGAATTGTCTTTAAGTTGAATGTGACCAAAGGCGTTTCACAATGTCTCAAAGCATGATAAATTTCTCAATACTTTGGACCTGAATTCCTACCTTAACCTAGTTTAGAAAGTCTTTCTGTGAGTCTGTTAGTGTTGACCTTTTTCACATTTTAGTATTATTATATTTTGAACTTGTTGTGTGGTTTACATGGTAGCTGGGACAGGAAGAACAATCCATATCCATGGCAAAAGATAAAGCATGACCAATGCTTGAAGGTTTGTTTGTTTGTTTTTTTTTGTGGTGTATTTTTTCCACTTAGAGATAGTTTTTTTACAAAGCACAAATAAACCCCAATTACATTCAAGGCAAAAATAATCTGGTTACCTTACCTTGTATTATTTTTATTTTTGTAGTTTTACACCCATACTGACTACAGCAAGCTGGAAAATAAGAGACCAAACATTGATTGAAGGATAAGTGGTATCAATTGACTGACAGCACTAGTACCACTGCTGATGATTTGCAGCTTGCCTATCTTACTCATAAATGTGGATACTTGATAAACATTACTGTATTGTTTGTGTTGTTGCATGGTTATTCTTTCAATAAAATGGCTTCTTTCTTTAATGAGTACACAGAAAATTCTGTTGGATTATGGTAACTCATGAAACAGTCCAAAATTGTTTTCAGGAGTAAAGTCCTCAAAAAAAGAATGGACAGAAAAACACACATGGGTTATGCAAAAGGAATTATATGACAAGCTGGGTTTACAATAAGCTGAATCTTATACAAACATTTTGATTTATGCCTATGATCGATTGTAGGAAAAATGCATAGATGCCATCACCATCAACAACATTTTGCTTTTTTAACCAATAGATTCCATGTTGATGTGGGTCTGTACAGTAAGAGATTGCAGAAGATGTCAAAATGTGTTAAAAACATCAGTGACACACTTGGCTTTGCCTTAAGTGCCTTGTTTTTGTTCTCACCACATTTTAGCATTATTTGTGATCTATTACTGACAGATTGACTTTGTGGGTTGGTGTATATGAAAGTAACAAGGCAAATTATGATTAAACTTAACCATCATAAACAACAACCTTTAGAAAAATCCAAGAAATAATTTTATTTGCAAAACTGTGCCACGGTATGGGAAAGTCCCTTTTAGCTTCAACTGCTAATAGCCTATCTACACAAGTTACCCGAACCTTCTGTTGTATTTATCATGGGAGGAAAAATTAACCCCATATCCTCCCAATGGCTCTGTCTTGAAACATGGGTAGCTCCTTGCATCCTTGCAACTTTTCCTTGGAAACGTTTTGATTGAGAAGAAATTCAGACAATGAAAGATGGAAAAAGGAAGAAAAAATAGAAACAAGGATCTAAAAGAAAGATTGGTTATCCTGAGTTTTAATTGATTCAAAATTCTGATTTACATGTACATTTATTTTGTGTGTATGTCTAAAATACGGGTTGAAATGCATGCCTTTAGTTAAAAAGATATGAAGGTTTGTGGGTTGGATGCAAATGCTCTAAAATTTCAACTTTCCATCAGAGAAATCACAGGCTTATATAAACACAATGGACATGTTATGAAGAAGCTTTTTCCTTGAAGAAAATTTTCGGTTGTGTCCTCATGTACCAGTACACAAAGGAACGAAACATTAACGAACTGCAACACAACTCCATGTATGGATATGAAAACAATAGGAATTCCCCCGTGTACTGGTAAATTTTCAGTCACTGTGATAAATATTTTTATTTGTATAGTTATATATCAGAGAAATCCTAGGCTTATGTAAACACAAAAGACATGTTATGGAGAAGCTTTTTCCTTAAAGAAAATTTTCAGCCACTCTGATAAATATTTTTGTATAGTGATAAAAACAAACCAGTTTAAAGAAAACTGCAAACCAGGAAAAAATTTTGAACCATAACTGAAAACTTCATCTATTTATACAACCTGGGAGAAAAAGTCCCAATTGGCAGGGTACACCTCTCGTCAAAGTTAGAGGAGACAAGAGGCAGTGTGGGTATATCTTTACAAGTGCAAATGTTTGGAAGCCTCCTTAAAGCTCAAGCCACTTAATTCCCCCTTGTGCTTCAGTAGATACTTCTTGACCTTGGAACCAGAAGTCCGAGCGTACTGTCTTAGGGCCCATCCAATTGCCTTTCGGATGAAAAATTCTTCCTCGGCTGCCCTTAGATTGCAGAAGCGGAACAGCATCTCCTCGTCGGTTTCCTCTTTGTAAGAAAGCTGATGAAGTATGGCGGTTCTTCTGAGCCACATGTTTTCATGATTAATCCATTCTTCCATGATAACTTTTCCTAAATCTCGATGTTGCTTTACGAGTTGCCCAACCATCTTAGACGCTAGCGCATCGACAGTGTCCCACCAAGATTTGTTCGTGATCAAATCTTTCATGCACTGGATGTTCTCTTCAAAGTCTGTGGAAGATTCTAAGTGCTTCTCGAGATAATCGATTGCAAAGTACTGGAATTCTCGCTCTGGTTTTGTCCATAAAAGCCGCACGAAGTCTCTCGTGTCACCTGAGTTCAATTTTTCTTTCAATAATTCCTTACAAACGCTCTTCCTTACAGGGCTGCTGAGACCAAAAAACTCGAACTTATCCCTCAGGTATTTCTTCATGGGTTGACTTTTCTTGTGATCTGCATTCTTGTGCAGTTCGCGAGCTACTTTCTCTACCAAGGTTTTCACCTCGTTTCCCGCTGTTTGATCGACATCTTCAACTTTCCCTCGCTTTTTCAACGATCCGGTTTTAGATGAAGCTCTTCTTTTACTCATTGCAATGAAGTTATGTCTATGAAAAGTTGCAAATAAACACAAGTCAATTACCTTACGAAGTTCGTATCTCGCAAAACAGATACTTTTGTGCATTTCATTACTTATACCACCCTTTCGAAAAAGTCACGATAGTCGGTGTGTCAGTCACGCAATTACTCCTGACACTTCATGAGAGATATTTGAAGACCGTTTTGTTTAGCGCATGGCACACTGGCATTACAATTTCCTCGTGGCCACGGAACGATGAATCGCTGATTGATTGAATGAATACGTTGTTTGTCTTCCGAAGGTTATTTTCGAAGACGCAATTTTTTGCAAGAAATCCAAGCCAAGGATATATCTTCGGGCTAGATAATTGCAGAAATATCTTTCAGCCTCTTAGATCGCTTGAGTGGGGTTTAGAACAGTTCTCAAAGTCAATAATTTTTGTGGGAATAAAAACAATGTCTGCCGACAACGCCGAAAATTCAACCATTCTGGAGAATCTACGAAAATCCTTAAAGGAGCAGGTTTGTAGTGAGAGCTAGTCAATGTTTAGAAGGAAAATTTTGAATCACAGTACAGTTGTTCTGGTTGGGTACACATCTTTAGTAACGTAATGTTGTTCTATTTCCATATTTGACCATATTCGGAAATTTGAACGGAAGTAGATCCTTGGAAACACTGAAAAATGTTTATAGGTATTTGATTTGAATATTTAATTCTCAGTTTGGGTTCTTTCCAATTTTTTTGAAGCGTGATGAACTGATTTTGTGGATCTGAGCATCAAATTCTGATAAGCACTCAGTTCAGTTGTATGTTACAAGTCTTGCTTATTGCATTATCCCCCCAAAAAATTTTCCTTCTCTTGATCCGACTGCTACTTCTCACTGATAGCCCACACATCTCTCTTCTTGTCGTTTGTGAGGAAGTGTGACTCTATGAAGGCATACTTACTAGTTGATTTGTAAACAAATTTGCGGAGGGACCATATCATTTCAAGCCATTTTTTATGCCAGTCAACTCTGGCTCTGTGAGATACTGTTTTGTAAATTGTAGTGTAAGTCCTTGTTCAGTTTCTGGCCCTTACTTTTATCCCCTCAGTCAGAAGAAGATGTTTGTTTTTATTCCTACTAGCTGACTTTCAATTTCTTGGAGTGTTCATCTCCCCCATAGAATGCTATTAAATTCTCTAACCCTTAAACTCCCAAGATCTGACTGTTAATTCTTCCCTTTAGCTGCTATATATTTCCTTTTAAATAAGTTACGAGAATTTGGTGTCAGATGGAGATAACTTTGACCTGATAACTTTGAATATTCTCATGACCTGTTTGCTTGATAATGTTCAGTTATTATAGGGAGAAGTTACTTGTTAATCACTTCTGGGATTTAAAGGGTTAACAAGTAGATGGTTAGAAATATGTCACCAAACAGGTTATCTTTAAGCAAGGGAATTATCTTCATATATAGCATGAAGCCAGATAAAGGTTGATTTAGTTTACAGCCTGTCATTAATTTATTTATTTTTCCCTCAAGACAAACAGAAAACTTGATTACAAGCAATAGAGTAGGAGACAAGGGAGGTGAATGTGATGTATTTTTCCACAGCTAGGTCGATTTCCTTGTCAGATTACCTTGAACTACAAATTTATTTCAATTTCTTGCCATTTAAAGGATATTTATCCATTGCCAAACTCCAATTAGAGGGGTGTTTTACGCTGTAGGGGTAT
The DNA here is from genome assembly GCF_964200805.1 of Pocillopora damicornis. NCBI lineage: Eukaryota > Metazoa > Cnidaria > Anthozoa > Scleractinia > Pocilloporidae > Pocillopora > Pocillopora damicornis. The sequence goes on from NC_142678.1 coordinate 16,808,700, forward strand.
ATCAGCTGATATTGTACCACCCCCCTCCCCATCTGTGCTACATAATGTGTATTAGCACCAAATGAGGTTGGAAAGAAATTACTGGTATAATTATGCCTGGGTTAAAATTTATCACATGCCTGTGGATGCATTATACATTTTTGCAATTGGTCTCGTGGTTTATTTATTTGCTCTAGGGTGACTTGGTAAGAAAACTAAAAGCTGAAAATGCTCCAGCACCAGACCTTGAAGTTGCCATCAAGGAGCTTAAAGTTAGGAAAAAGGCCTTTGAGACCAAGGTATGAGTACAACTTGAGAATTTATTTTTGAGTTTTTTTCTGATGTATCATTGACATATTCATTGCTTACCTTGTCTGAGAGTGACCAGCATCTTATTTCTTCTCATAGTATCACCCTGAATCACATATTAAGGTGATGAGAATAAAGGAAGTGATCTCTAACTAAAGATATTATTGATTGTGAATGAAATTCTCCTTGTCAGCACCTTAGGAAATGTATAGAGAACAGTATGGAGAATATACATGCTGATGTTAGGGCATAAAAAATGTTTTCTCCCTTTCCTATTTTCCATTAGCTACTCTTGAGATGAACATGGATATTTTCTTCATAACTTCAATTTCTCCCATCATATTTCAATATATTTTGTTTTAGTTGTGAATGTTGTTTTAATTATTATTTAAACTGTGATCACTTTCTTATTCTCTTTATGCCTGAAAAATGAAAATGAAATCTCTTCCTTTCAGGAAAAAGAAATGGCACCCAAGCAAGAAAAATTTGAGAGATCAAAATTGGAGGACTTGCTAAAGAGGCGATTCTTTTTTGTCCCTTCATTTGAAATCTATGGAGGTAAGTTGACAATTTGACTGATGGCAGTGTTTAATATATCTGGAGATAAGGTAACACAGAATTTCCATATATTCTTGAATAATGTTGTGAATACTATGAACTCTAACTTACACCTTGAAGATGGAATGAACTTTTAGTACAAATATTGATGAATAGCAGTGTTGATCTTGCTCTCAAGAAATCAGATGAAGCCCATAAAAAGTCATTTATATTACCTTTGTACACAAAGACACTATTGTCAAGTATGTATGGGTGCTGATTTGTGAAGCTCTTTTGTCCAAATCTTGTACTTTTCCTCAGAGTTGATCTTGTTTGACAGTGATCTTGAGTTAAACTCCTCTGATGTGTTTTACTCCATTTTTTCATTTATCCTTAATAGGCACAGAGGTGCTAATAAAGGACATGAACAGTCTGAGTTAGCACTTTATCCTTTGACTCACATGAGTGATCAAAACAGAATTTCTCCTTGCAATATTACTGCAATATCAAACAGACAAGTGATAAGAATAAAGGAAAATGTCAGTTAGATGATTATTAGTTGATCCAACATCAAAGTCTCCAAACTGATAATATTACAAGTATCATGTGATGGCAGTAAGCAGAAACACTATTGAGGTCTAGGGGATGAAAAGTTAAACTTTCAGGAGTGACTAGGAAGGAATATCTTATAAAAATTTCAATACCCTTTCAAGAAAAAAGGAAAATTAGGGAAATATAGATCCCAAGCTGGGGATATTGCTTGATTCAATACAAAATTCTCAGAATGAAAAAATGGTAAAGAATATACAACAGTGCTGAGAACCTTTTTTTTTTTGATCATGGTGAAGAGAAAAGGTCAGTGGGGCTATTTCAAAATTATCTTTCTTTCTTTGCATGGCAGGTGTGGCAGGGTTGTATGATTATGGACCCTCTGGTTGTGCTATGGAAGCCAACATGATAAACATTTGGAAATCACATTTTGTTTTGGAAGAGCAAATGTTGGAAATAAGAGCTTCTCTTCTGACACCTCATTCAGTTCTTAAGTGAGTAAACTGTTGACGACAGTTAACAAAGTCTGAGATGAGTTGGGGTTTCTCAATATGCATAATAATTTTTTCAAGTGTCTCTTACAGGTTTCTTGAAGTTGTGACCCTAGAAAAATTTATTATGAACCTTTATTTCACCTACACAACTTCTTTATTTATATTACACCTTAACACCAACATGCACAATCTCCATACTGCTCTCTTTTCATTTCCTAAGGTGCTGACAAGGAGAATTTGTTTAACAATCAAAAGCTTCTTTAGTTGGTGATCATTTCCTTTATTCTGGTGGCTTTAATGTTTGATTCAGGGGTGATATTGTTAGGAGAAATTGGATGCTAATCACTTTGAGGGGTCAAAGGGCTGAGTGTCTCTTACAGGTTTCATGAAGTTACGATTCTAAATAAATTTACTTTGGAACTGATTTCACCCACGCAATTTCCTTATCGACTTAAAGTAATGAGGTAGTTTTGATTTTTTTTTCTATTTTTCTTGTTTTAGAACATCAGGGCATGTTGACAGGTTTGCTGATTTCATGGTGAAGGACGTCAAGACTGGGGATTGTTACAGAGCCGATCATCTATTGGAAGGTCTGCTTAGAGGGGGGAGCAATTATATAGATTTACATCTTAAATATAGCTAACAAATGGGGAGATAGAATGTATTAACTGTCAGCATGCAGGATTGTAGGTCAAGACGGCAAGGTTTGAGATCTGTGTGGGTCATTGTGATGTATTCTTGAGCAAGACACTTCCCTTTCACAATGCCAATCTCCACTCAGGAGTGTAAATGGGTATAAACTGGGTTAGATTTTGGCATTGTGGGACCTCATGGCTCCAGTGCTGACTTATGTAAACAATTTTCTTTTAATGTGGTGCATAGATATCCATCACTTGTAAGGGGAAAAACACTTTTTCTGACATATTTTGTATCATATACTTCCTTCTGTCTCACACATTCTTCCTTCCTTCCCTCATATTTTGCATCTCATCCTTCCTTAACACTTCATGCTTCAGAAATTGGGATAGGCCTCTACACTGTAGGTGTTGACTTTTATAAACAAACTTCTTGTGCAAAGCTCTTTTTCTCAAATATTTTGCAACATATCCTTCCTTCCTTGACACTTATTTTGTATCTCATCTTTCCTTGGCACCTCATGCTGCAGAAACTGGGATAGCCTTTGGCACTGTGGGGCTACATGGCTTCAGTGCTGACTTTTGAAATGTAAATGTATTTCTTTTAATGTGGTGTATAGATGTCCATCACTCGTAAGGGGGAGAAGCTCTTTTTCTCGCATATTTTTAGTTTGATTGATTTCGGCTTCTTGTTTGTTTATTTATTGAAGGACACCTTGAAAAACTGTTAGCAGATAAAAAGCTGGAGGAAGAAAAGAGACAAGAGTATGAAAGTGTTATTGGCCAGGTAAAGTGATTTTTATAAAGATAAGTAAGTAGGGAATTCATTAAGGTGTTGTTAATGTGATACAGAGCCTACAGAAGGTGTGTGATGTTTTTGAGCAGAGGTAAGCACCAAGGGAGTAAAGTCGTATTGAGTGAGGTTGTCTTTTTTTCTACTTAGGTTGATAACTATGGGATGAAAGAACTTGGGGAGCTTTTGAAAAAGTACAACACTAAGTCTCCAGTAACAGGGAATGATCTGACTGATCCTGTGGAATTTAATTTGATGTTTTCAACCTCAATTGGTCCGAGTGGGCTCATCCCTGGGTAAGAGCCATCTTAGCATGGGGTGATTACTTTTTTTCTAATCTTTGAAATTACATACAAGGTACAGCTCCATGTAATACAGTTTAAATACTACTTATAATACTACAGCAAATATGAATGCTAACACTACCTACAAAAAACTTATTACTTAACAATTGCAGATTTAAAAGTTACAGTTTCATTGTACAGACATGTAAATTATCTGTATTTAAAAAACATATTACAGTAAAGTAATTAATATCATTAACTACAAAAGCTAAAGGAAAAAAACACTAAATGAGATAAAAAAAAGAAAAATATGCAACTACATGACTTTTTTCTAAAAAGAGAGAGGAAAGAGGCTCAAGAGACAATTTACGAGACATTAATAGAGATTATGAAGAAAGAGGAAAACTGTGAACTGGGGGCCCTATTCAGACTGTCCAGATCTCTTTCAATACATGTTTTTATTTTGGGATTGCTTTTGTCTCTGCATCTGATCAGTTAAAATGGTGTTGTGGAATTTGTCAGACCAAATGTAAAACATGGTGAAGTAAAATCTATTTTGGATTTCTTTTGACACCCAATTAAAAATGTCTTCTATGGTTTGTTTGTATTTGAACAGCTTCCTTAGACCAGAAACAGCTCAAGGAATCTTTGTGAATTTCAAACGCCTTTTGGAAGCTAATAATGGAAGACTACCATTCGCCTCAGCACAGATTGGACCTGCCTTTAGAAATGAAATATCACCTCGATCGGGTCTTCTGAGAGTAAGGTAAAGAACTTTAAGTACATCTGTTCAGGTGATTGTCCTTAACCCTTTACCTCACAGAGGTGATTAACAGTAATTTCTCCTTGTAACATCCACACAATGAGACATGGTTTGATGCAACTTTGGTTTACAGATTTAATGAATGTAACCGAAGAAGTTATAGTTCATAGACCCAACGTTTCAACACTCCTGTCTAGTGCCTTCATCAGGGGTGATCTAAACGCTGCCACAAGAGGTCCTTAAAATGTCTAGCAAACACATAATGGGAGTATCAGGAGGAAGTTGTTTTCTCGATCAAACACCAAATTCTTGAAACAAATTTGCAAGGCAATGTGTAGAATCAAGAGGGGAGAATTAACAATCAGATCTTGGTAGTGAAAGGGTTAATAACGAAGTAAGAATAGTTTAAGATCGCAATACTACACTCGCTCGCAGAAAGTAATAAACTGCAATGCTTTAAGTGGTCAATCGTTCCCTTTGATACAAATTTTAACCTCAGCAATGGCCTTCCTGCGTTTATCCAAAATGCCACTCCCTTTGTTAATTGAAGTTACAGTTTTAGTTTCAGCATAAGACTGGAGTGATTCATTTTGCGATTATCTCTTACAATACTGAATGGCTTAGGACCTCAGTTGAAAACTTCTGCTGAACTCGTGGACTTCCTGTTTGACTTAGTAGGTTAGCCACTTTTCCATCATCCAATCTGACTGCGCTGGACCCTCTTTTAACATTCTGTTAAGGTCGCGAGAATAAAGGACGTGATCAACAACCTGAAGAGCTCTTGATTATTACAAAAATTCTCATTTTAAAGACCTTACGAAATGTATAGAGAACAGTATGGAGAATATGCATACTGATGTTAGGTTGTATAGGGGTTAAGGATGTCTTTTATGATTAATAAGTCATTTTGTCAATCAACCCAGTAATGATGTAAAAAAATGTATAATATTCATCATCATCATGGTTTGCTTCTACTTTTTTTTATGTAGAGAATTCACCCTGGCTGAAATCGAACACTTTGTTGATCCAAGCGACAAGAGTCATCCCAAGTTTGAAAATGTGAGCTCTCAAACACTGAGGTTGTTTCCATCAGAACATCAGATTGAGGGAAAACCGCCACTGGAGATCACTGTAGGAGATGCTGTCAATCAGGTGAGCGGTTCATTGCTTCCAAGCAAGAATGCTTTTTTCCTTCTTTTATTTGTAGATGTATGGTTGTTTTTGCGATGTAATGCTTTGTAATAAATCACTCGAGTTAGATTTCGGATTCGCTGGGCGGCTGCTCGAAATGTTTGTTTTCATGAGTCAAACATTTCCCAAACGGAAGGCCGCCACCTCTTCATTCTCCGCTTTTTGCCCTTGTACTGGAGACAGTTCTTGTACTGAAACATGTTTGATTTGTCCTCAGAAAATTGTTAGTTCCCAGACCATGGGTTACTTTCTCGGCCGCGTGTTCCTCTTCTTGCTGAAGGTTGGGGCTGATCCAAGTAAGATCCGCTTCAGGCAGCACATGTTCAATGAAATGGCGCATTACGCTTGTGACTGCTGGGACGCTGAACTCCTCACCTCCTATGTAAGTAGTGCAAACTTTTTCTTGTTCTCAGGTTACGTAACTCACCGTAGGGTATACATGTACATTATAGACCGGTAATTGAGCAATTTTCAATTGAGTGTCGTCAAAAGCAATTCGGGATTGCTTTGTTTTTGCTTTACTTCGCTATGTGATTGGTGCAGAAAACTCGCGCCCTTCTCTCAACCAATCAGATGTAAAACTGAAACCAATGTCAACTTGGTCGCCCGCGTTTTCCCGCGCTTGGGTTGTGTGGTTGTTTTGGTCTCATCAACACTTAAAGATATTTTCCTTTTTTGTAACAGGCCTTTGTGATTATTTTGGTTTTGTTTTGACGACACTCGATCGAATTGCGCTCTTTAAGAAACGAATCGTGATCTGCTTTGTTCTCATTGGTCGATGATGACGCGCTCTTTCCTCCGCATGGAGACGGATGCTGTCTGGTTCATGAACTGGCTTACGTGGAGCTAAGAAAAATGGCCCATTGTTTTCTAACGTTTCAACTGCAGACGAATAAACGATTGCGTGTTTTTGAGCGCAACAAGCGGAAATATGCTAAGTTAGTTGGCAAAACTGATGATTGAGTTGGTGTGCAGTAATTCAGGAAATAGCGAAGTTTTAAAAAGTTCGCAGTAATATTGTTGAACTAACGATGACGATTTTTCGTTTTTCCCCAGGGCTGGATAGAATGCGTTGGATGTGCTGACAGGGCCTGTTATGATCTGTCCGTTCACACAAAAGCAACCGGCGAGAGACTGGTCGCTCAAGTTGATTTGGAGCAATCGGTATCCTTAACTATTCAACACACTTTTATTCGCGTTCGTTAGTTACTTTGTACACGGAGGGCGTATCAGTCTCATTCGAATTCTGGTTTAACCGTCACTACCAGTTCTTTCGCGATTTTAAATTTTGCCTTTCTGACTTTTTTAGTTACATTCTAATATTGGCGCCCAAAAGTCCTTAAAGGCGTTTTCTTCACTAGATTGTCGAAAGTAATACGGACCTTACTTTGCTCTGTAATTGGCTTAGAAAATTCGCGCCGTTCTATCATGAATTAGTCACTCACGTTTTTCCTGCTTCGAACAGTTGTCGTGTTTTTACTTTTAGTTCTCATTGGCCCATCGTGATGGTTTGCTTGGGTCTGATTGGTCGTTTTGATAACTTTTGGATTTGGTTTAGCACGTTTAAAGCGCGGGAAATGTGAGTGCTCGAGCTACGGTGGTTGTAGTTTTGCATTTGATTGGTCGGTAGAGTGGTGCGACTTTTCTGGACCAATTATAGAGCGAAATGGAGTAAAAGCAATGGATTCCTAGACTACTCTCCGAACTTGATTGAAAGTTGCTCCATCGATTGCAACAAGTTGGTGCTCGAAATTGAGTTAAAATTTTCAACCTTGACTAACTGTGTAAAGGAAATGATTGACGTAGTGGAAATCGTCCCAGAGAAGCCAGCAGTTGGAAAAGCGTTTAAAAAGGAAGGGAAAATTGTCATGGACTATCTGGCTCAGATGGATAAGGATGCTATCAAAGCATTCGAGGATAAACTTAACGAAAACGGGTAGGTAAAAAGGAAATAAAACCACGAGGCTTCACTCGCTAAACGTTCTTTAATACAACCTGATACATTAGAGTGACTGAAGCAACAGCATGACATGTAAGATAAACAGGCGAATATCTTACTTCCTACCATCATTTCCGAGTTGTTTTTGTTTGTTTGTTTGTTTTTATTTTAACATATTTATCATTGTTTTCCTCAAAAGCACCAAGACTCAACGAGGGGGATTACAATATTACAAATATAAAATCAATTTATTCAGGCTCTCACACAAACAGACACATAACCAATACACACAAGTTGCAGTAACAACGAATTTAACTCACTAACCCAGGAGCGTATTATTTAAACAATCAAACAATGGTCGATGACGGTTTTTGTTCATTTGAGTGGCAATATTTGAGTGGCAATATTAAGTTTAAGAGATTAAGATTTTTTGCTACAGGGTCCCTTGAAGGGTTGAGCTGAACGTTTCGTTTTTCTAAGTTTTTTGCGAGTCATTACGAAACGAAAAATCTGTCCGCGAATTCAACAGGTCATAGAAAAAACATCTTGTCCGCTCTTACCATTGAGCCCTTTACCCCTGAGATTGAGGAGCATCTATACCAAGAGTATAACCCATCAATCAAACGTTAAGGTCATGAAAATAATGGAAATAATCGCGACCCTAAGAAGCTTCTGATTGTTAGACAAATTCTCCTCATAAGAACCATGGATAACTTGTCGAAAACAGTATGGAGAATTGGCATACTGATGCTAGGACGTAAAGGGTTATGCATCATTTTGTGTGACCTGGTAACTTGCAAAATTGTATTAGCAAAAGGAAGTTTTGTGACATATCTGGTCTGATTTATTTTAATTGGCTTTTCATTCCGTTTTTACCCAGTAAGGTGAATTTAACAATAGAAAACAAGGAGTTTACCATTGAAAAGGCCATGATCAGGGAAATCAAACGATACCAGAAGGAAATTCATGGTGAGTTTAAAAGATGTTACCAAGGTCTGTTTACAAAATCTTATTTTCAGAGGAAATTACAGAAATCTAATCTGTTTTTGTGTTTTTTAGTTCGTGACGTAGAACCCCACGTGATCGAACCGTCGTTTGGAGTTGGAAGAATCATGTATTCTGTCCTTGAACACAACTTTAGAATTCGCGAAGGAGACGAGCAGAGGACGGTAATATTTTTATTGATTAGTTGTTTCTGGTCATTGTTTATCGCTTGCAGAAAGGAGGGTGGGGGATGGTTGGGAGGTTTTTGGTTGTGTCTGGTCTCCCCTACGGCTCTGTAATATTCGTATGTTCCTGCCCTTATTAACAATTAATTGACTGTCAATTTTCCATAGCCAACCCTCATGGCGGCGACTGACCTTCCCTCAGTTCCCCTAAAACACCATGTGATCCCCCCACCCCAAAAGTCCTCCCCTTCCCCCCCACAAGCGATAAATATGGAATGGTCTTTTCAGTGAAGCCATTAAGTTCATAATTTAGCACATTCGTCTTTACTTAAGCTGGACATGTAACATTTTTTAGGCTCTGGTTTTTTTTTAAGTTAGACGATGGAACCCTCTCAGATGGGTAACCGTTTTCCACAGGGAGTTCACCACAAATGAGGTTAACAATAGGACTGGTATAACTTGGCGCAAATGTAGCAATGAGCTCGTTTCTTTAACCCTTAACAACCTAACATCACTATGCATATCCTCCATACTGTTCTCTATACATTTCCTAAGGTGCTGACAAGGAGAATTTGTTTAACAACCAAAAGCTGCTGTGGTGATTATTTTCTTTATTCTCGTGACCTTATTGCGTAATTCAGGAGTGATGTAGTATTGTAGGAAGAAATTCGATGCAAGTCACTCGAAGGAAGTCAAAGGTTTAAACTCCACCCTATCATGAGGGTGTCAACCTCAACAATCACGCAGCAAACAATTTACCCCTTCCTACTGTGTTACGTTAAGCAACGAAGTGATGTTAAGCAATGAAGTACCTTTCTTTTACGTCACCTGACCTCATGTTAATGAAACTCTGTAAACAGTAGGGAAGGGGCAGCCCTCTGGAAAATGTATCAAAGAGGTTTACCTTCATCCGTTGAGCACATGGCCACAGTCAGTGAGGAGGACTCTACAATAATCGCTTTTCAAAGGGCTGGAAATATAGACACGTGTTAACTCCCCAAAATGGTGACAAAACTCTCTAAAAAAAAGTTTCTACTCGAATTAAATCTGTTCCATTTTTGCTCTCTGTAGTGGCTGTCCCTTCCTCCTGCAGTAGCACCTGTCAAGTGTTCTGTACTTCCGCTCAGCAAGAACAAAGAATTTAGTCAGTTTGTCAAGAAGCTGTGTAAGTAGTTTAATTTAATGATTTTGAATCGGACTTATACTGTGGACAGTCCACCTCTTTTTTTGCTTCTTTTACGCCTAAATAATTAACCATCACGCAGAAGGCAGCCTAGACTGGAAAGTCTGGAGCGAAGAAAGCAGTAAGGGTAGAGACTATGAGAACCCTCCTTCCACTTTCACCAGTTTTGTAGAAAATCTCTTTCGTTTTTAAATTTCAAGTAACAATTTTTCTTTTACTCTCCCCCTTTTACTTTTCCTCCTTTGTGTATTCACGCGCGGCGCGCGTGATTTCTCAAATTAGCCAATCATGTCAAAGAACTCTAACCTTGACATTGGAAAACTGATAGGGACATCATTCGCATACTTCTAGTTTGTTTTCGCGGATTTTTAGCGAGTTTTTGTGCTTCCGTTGGTGTAAATTTATTAACCCTTTCCGTGGAAATTTAAGAAGTTTCGGAGTTTTTATTTTAGCCAAATGTTGTGGTTCAATTAAAAAGTTTGACACACATTGTCTACGGATTTTGAATTTAGCCTCTTTTTTTGTGAATGGACTTTTTTACAAGTTTGTATTTCTCACTTTCATCTCCTTTTTTCACTTTTTTCCTCGCTCCAAGCCTCTCAAGATCTTACAAATCCAACATGGCGGCCTCAACATATCAGCAAAAATTATTTTTCGCGCTCGCTCGCCAAAAAATAGGCCCGTTATGCAGATAGCACAAACGAGCTCGTTCCAAGGGCTGTTTCTCGCCCTTACCCAAAGTATTAGAGAAAAGCCTAGAGGATGAGGCTGGCTGCGCACACAGTTGAAACCCAGCACGACTCAATTAATGGCGATGCAATACAACCCCAGCAGGAATTTCGAACCATTGAATCACCGTACCTAAATGTTTTGTGAAGTTACAGACGTTTATTTTTAAGCTAAAACTGTCGGTTTACTTGTTGTTTTAATTATGCTTTGTAGCGGAGTCTCTTACTGAGCTGGACATCTCTCACAAAGTGGATGACTCCAGCGGATCAATCGGTCGGCGTTACGCTCGAACCGACGAGATAGCCATTCCATTCGGTATCACTGTGGACTTTGATACAGTGAACAAGGAACCTCACAGTGCTACGCTAAGAGAGAGGAACTCTACACGCCAAATACGGGCGCAGGTGAGAGATGTACCACCGCCATAAAAAGGGCGATAGGGAACGTAAGCGTAACACACAGATGGGGATTTAGACCTTACTTCTCACCTCCCAGAAATGCTGATTAAAATGTGATCCGCCGTATAAACCTGGAAGAACACCAATAAACTGTGCTAAGAAAAAGAACAACATTTTTAACCTAAAACAAATCCTAAATAACAGCCCCAAAAGATGAAAATATTTCTGGTTTTACTATCAAACAAAATATTTTCTGTTATTTCTTAGATTGACGAGTTACCCACTATTGTCAGCAACCTTGTCCGTGGAAAGGTCACGTGGTCAGTAATAGAGGCACAATATGGTCTGTTCGAAGGGCAGGAGACTGGTGCCAAGTAGGCGATTCACTAAGCAGCCCCTACAGATTATATGAATTTGAAAACAGCCGAGGAAATTGAGTGATCCTACTACAACCTGCTCTAAAGCTAGTTGCGAGGCAATACCGCTGAAAAGCATGCACTCGATTTGTTACGTTTTTCGCGATTGTAGCAACACAGGCGTGGAAAGATAATAAAATATTTAAATGCTATGCGATTGGATTTTATCATTTCAGCTAGTACATTGCTCTCCTTGAGGGGTGCGCTGGTTACGAATACAAAATAAACTAAGAGAAAAAAGAAAAGAGATGGAGAGGGTGTGGCGCGAGTCCTTTGGATCAGTCACAAGGCGAAGTAAGGAATAACCCAAAAAATCCCCGGATTACGTCCGACACCAAATTGAAAATTTCTCTATTTTCGGAGGTTAGTCTCCTAGCTTAATATTTTCTTGGAAAAAGCGTCATTCCATGTAAATAGCAGGAGTAAAGATCACTGATTTATTGACCATGCGAGCGTAGGCATCGTTTCCATCACAACAAAAATATTCAGGGGAAATCGGGGGGAAATCGGTCGTCGCCAACAGAGAATGAAGAGAGGACGAAAGAAAATAGACGACCACTTGGCTGCCAATGAGGGGAGGAGGGATTATAAGAATATTACAGAATCTGAGGGGGGGGAGGGGGATCATGAAAATTTTATCGTGACAAAACCGAAATCTTCCTACCCCTCCCCTCCTCTCCTTCTTGGTCTCTGGTACCTATTTATATTTCCAGGGTTGAGAAAGGCTCTGCAAGAGTCTGTTGTCTTGCCTGGGAAACAAGGTTTCAAGTTACAAATAGAATATTTCTTGAACTACATTTCTTTGCAGCCAACAAAAAGTATCCCACAATAATTTGAATTTCGCCAAACCTTGTCCCGTTTTCCAGTCATCATCATGTTGTGTTGGTTGAAATCATTCTACCTTTGCCTCTCACTAACTTGACTGAGAGATTCTGCACAAAATAAATGAAAATTTAAGATGAAAAATGGCAAATGTGTGGTAATTGCTATGTTCAGTAACTATTCATAATCAAAAGACATTGATCTTCTTTTAGCCTCGCGCACTTATTGTTGGTTCTTTGAAATGGTCAGGTCCGTTTGAGGGGAAAGACAACAGAAAGAATTCGGCGCAAACTAACCGTTTGTGGTGCGCGCGCTGTAAAGAAATAAACTGAAAACCATGCGCACAGCTACCATAGCAACTAGAAACATTTGTTTTGCGAAAAGTGTTTAGAAGTATTTTTCATGGGAATGTGCTTTTCGAAAAGTTCAAATTTCATTATTCGAAAGATTTAGCGATGAAAACTGAGAGATTCCTTCAAAAAGCGTAAATCGGTTGACGTGAAGACTCAGGTTGAAAAAGTTGTTCCTATCATTAAGCCCAAAGAGTCATTACTCGTTAGTAAGACAAAAATGTTTTTAAAGGAAGGAAATACCTCACCTTCCAGTTTAGCACTGTCTATAACCGTTTGAGAACAAAAATAAAAGTGGAAACGCTATTAGCGCAGCCACCCACTTCATCTCCGATTTGTCTCCAAACTATTTTTCCTCCATCACGAAATTGGGAAACTTGCGCTTGGCGCGAGTGAAGGAGTGAAGTAAGAAATGACGTCACAATGATTCCTTATGACGCAGGTCGCGCGTCAGCCTCACATGATGGTCGCTAAACTCGGTCCCATGCCCGACTTTAGAGAATTCCACAGCGGAACGAAAACCTTATTTAGAAATTGGATCACTACTCTGCATTAAAACGTGAATTCATTCGCCACCCACATGGCCTCTGTGCCTCTGTGTTTTTTTTCTTTTTTCTTGTCTTTAAAACCAACACTCGCAATCTCAGCTTTTCAAAATCAATAGTTAATACGTTAGGAATAGACCAAAACTTGGATCGATTGCGGAAGAGTGAAGACAAATAGCTGATAAACCTCTGAGGTTCCATAATGAGGAAAGTCCCGAAAAGATTTTTGATATAGTACGAGTAATTAAAATCCCATTATGACACGAATTTCCCTCAAAATTGATGATCGGACCGATTTTTTCACTACGTGTCGCGATCTCGCGGACAGGCGAGCTACCTTTGCAGGAATATAAAGATGCATGACGAATATATATTATAATTTCCCCCTTCAAATCCCCGTAGGCCTGTTGGTCTAGTGGCATGATTCTCGCTTAGGGTGCGAGAGGTCCCGGGTTCAACTCCCGGACAGGCCCCTTTTTCTTTCTTTTTACATAATAGTCTTTTTCTCTTGTCAAGGTTCAATCTTTTTTGTTCTCCCTCACTTTGCACGATTTATAGCTCTTGTTTGCGTTCGATCAGATGGAATACCTAACACCGATCGCTTTAGAATAAACCGAACGCAATCATGGTTATGAAAACTAAAACTTGTTAATCGAACAGAAATTTCTCAACTCTGGTCGCTAAGTATCTAAGCTCTAGTTAAGGATAATAATTTAATGGAACTTTTAGAGCGATTGTGTATAAATAAATATGTGATTTTATTTTTTTTTTCATTTACCACGGAGAAAAAAAACGATCCTCGTGGTCATGTTCAAGGGCAACCTATTAGGGACAACAGGTGGAGGTTGATACTGACAAAAAGGCATTGTAAAAAGTTGTGAAATTTGAAATTTCTCGAAAAAAAAGCGTGGAGATCGAGTGAGGAAGAGAGGATCGGAACGTCCGTTCTGTTCGCTCTAACCACCCCTCTCCCACCCTGGCATTGCCTTCGCCCAACACTACGAAAAGCCCGGCTACCCAGCTAGTAGTTTTCGCGCCACACATCGCGTAGGTAAGTTACGAATTAATTTGTTTCCTTACTTTTGTTTTTGAGTGGGTAAACGTTACAAAAACTCTACGTTACGTTTGTAGAAATATTTCAAACACCATAATTCTCCCGTTTGACAGTAGTGATACTCACTTCTCCAAACATCTGAGCTGCTTTGTTTAGCATGAAACACCTGGCTTGTTTGATCGTTCTTTTTTATTATACATATTTTTTTATTTATCATTTATTTATTTTTCATTAGAGAGAGTGATTGTCTTGGTTTCCACAAGCATTTCATCAACACGTGCAATTTCCAGTCCAAAGTTAGGGACAAAGTTGACGTGATCAGTAGTTGTCATGGTTTTTTATGTCTTCTTGATACCAGTCTGCAAAGGCGCAGAATCAAATTAAAACCATGAATAAACATCATGATTGATTATTTTGAACTTTTAGTTTTTGAGGTTCCATTCTGAAAAAAATTACAAGTGATGATAGAATTATGGTTGCCATTAGTCAAACTCTAGCACTGGAAGTAAACTGAAATTTTTTCAAATCTTTTGGCTTGTTACTGAAGTTCAAGTCTGATATTGTTTAGCTTGAAACAGACTTATCCTGCACATTGTCAGATTTTAACATGTCATTTGTTTTACATAAACACTTTTTCTAATGTAGATTACAAAACCTTGTGGGCCTAGGCAACAATTGTGTTACTAAACCCTTAAATTCTGTCATGTCAATTTTAAAACTCTAATTACTTGCCAGAGGCTTAGAATTTTATTCTTCATTTTAGGTTTGACAAGTTATTTGTCTCATATAAACAGTTTAATTTCAGATGCAGTTGAATTACTCCTGGAGATACGTCAAAAACCTTGAATTTGTCCACTGGTAGAATATTTTAACAATGTATTGTCCTTGGTATATTTTGGAGGTTGGAGGCACACCATTATTATAAGTAACTTAAATTTTAACCTTTTAAATCCCATGAATAGTCAAGAAAATTTCTCCTTACAATATCAATACAATATCAAGCAGACAATAAAACAAGAATAAAGAAAAATGTCAATTAGGATTTTTAGATTATTAGTTGATTCAAAACCAAATCTCTGCACCAACATCATAAGAATTGTAATAACTAAGGTGGAAAGGTCGAATGGAGGATTACTAATGGATCTTGAGAGTGAAAGGGTTTGGTCAGCTGCAAAATAATTATAGACACTTTGCATAAAGACAGGCATGATTATTATTGAAAGGTGATGTTATCCAGTGAATTACACAGGCATGCTAAGAGAAAAAGAATTCTGAGTGCTCCCAATAGGGATCTAAGCTACAACCTTTTGATAAGCACTCACCTTCTTTATTTCCATGATTATTTTTTTAAATGGATGCAAGTGAGCCCTCTTTGCAGCGCTTTTGGGAGAAAATACTGTTGTTTTTTGTGTTGACAAGGCAGGAAGGATAATTTAAATGTGAAGAAAAGAATAACAGTTGACCAGCCTGCAACCATTTGGAGGCAGCTCATAAGAAGATTGCTGTGACTGCTTTATTTTTACAAAATGCAAAATAATGTTACTGACATTGGCCAATAGAGTGATGATGACATCGATGATGATAATAATAATGATGAAGATAATAATTATAGTGATAATGAAAATAATAATGATGAAGATAATAACAGTGATTATGATAATAATAACGATGAAGATAATTATAGCGATGATGATTTCAACAAATACTACCTGAGCAATATTGACAGCAGTTACAATAACAGTAGATACTTATAGTTGGGATTCTGACAACGATGATGATAATGTCAATTTGTTCCTAATATCTTATATATTGCATCCAAAATCTGAATTTTTTTAAATTTATTAATGTACAAAATTAGTGCATAGATGTTAACACTGGTTTAGAATCCCCAATTTTTTTGTTAACTTATTGCTGACCCCCTGTATTGTGTTCCCTCGAGCGTCTCCAAACTTTTACAATTTTTTCTCCCTTTGAATATCTGCAATGCAGCTATTTACAGTGTTTTGATTGCATTAAACGTTTTCCCGTCTAGAAATGCTTTTCTACTGTAGCTGGTCAAAGTAATAATGAATGATTGAAAAAAATATATAATTAAAAGAATAGGAAGACGAAAGGAAAGACAGAAGTACTCAAAATATCTCAAAATAAAAAGAAAATCGGCGGGCCTGTCCGGGAGTCGAACCCGGGACCTCTCGCACCCAAAGCGAGAATCATGCCACTAGACCAACAGGCCGCATTTACAAATCTATTGGTTAATTTCGGTAATTTTACCTCAGGTATCAGGAAGGACTTGAAAAGCTGATGACGCAACATTAAATATAGATCTTTATCTTTACGAGTGAACTCCCCATGGTGGGAAGGAAACATGCACTTTTCTGTTATTTCTTAAATGGTGCTATTCTTGCAAAACGAGGGAAAAAAAAAAAAAAACAGAACAAAAAACCAAAGAACGGCCCGAGGAACGTATCATGCCGTGTTGAGAGGTAAAGGCTCAGTTATGAATTTAAAGATATCTGCTTCGCGAGACAGCTTGGTGGGTCTAATGTTGTTTAAATTGGCGAAGTACCGATCTTGTGAGCCACTCATTCTTAATGCCAGGGTGTCTCTTTGGGAACATTCGAACACATGCATTCCTCTCTTTCCCTGAGAATCATAACTGATAAACCGATGTTCATGCGAAGATTCTTTGATCGAACTTAAAAAACCGTCAGACTTTTGATTGCTTTCGATTCCCTTCGATAATTGATGAATCGTACTCCTGAACTTGAAAAAGTTCGATAGCTCGCCAGCGAAACAATGGAACGATTCAAGTTTCATCGATTTTTCGATTTCCTCCATTGTTCAGGTAAGGAGTAGACGTCAATCATCGTTCTTCACGATCCTCCATACGTCGTCTTTATCACGCTGAAGAGTTACTAGGATGTGGTGATGTTACAAGAATTAATATCCGAACGGGACTGCTGCCCAGGACTGCCGCCATTGTTGCCACAGAAAACTCGAACCTATCGCGTGACAAGGACTACGTTACTATTTTGTATTATTTCCATATAATTATTACACTGAATTGAGGCAAATTATGTATCACAGTTGAAGAGTGGAAATATCACCGTTGAAATTTGCGACTGTCCTCTTTTCTTTTGTTATTACTCTAGGGAAGCATTTTTCTATCGAGTAAAATTTTAAAAGCTAAAGGAGAGAACACTCAATTGCAAGGTGAAATTTTTTCAAACTGAAATACCCTAGTTTCGTACCCAGACCTACCATGGCAAACAGTTCAGTTGCAGTTACAAAAGGGTAGGAACTGGGTACGACATTAGAAATACTTAGCCTAGAATTATAGTAAACGAATTGATGAACATTAGGAAATCACCTGACGGCTTTTTTTTGCATCACTATAAATCTGTAAATTGCAATCTAACTGATGTCACTGAAATGTTAGTCACGTAAGGAAAAGTTATTCTTCATATATAATTTTTTCACTTATAATATGAAGTCTCGGCCTGTTGGTCTAGTGGTATGATTCTCGCTTCGGGTGCGAGAGGTCCCGGGTTCGACTCCCGGACAGGCCCTTGATATGGAAAGAAAATTTTTAATTTCCTTGATAAACTTAATTTTTTTGTATTAGCTTGTGCACCTTTTTTTCTAAATTTATATGTGTGTGTGTATATATGTATATATATATATCAAAATAAATGTGGGGGTAGAGTCTACCTTGGCATGAAGTGCTCAATGCTGTGGTAGCAGAGCTGAGTATATCTAAGTGAAAGAATCAAAGAGGACGCATCGATTCTCTGTTACTCTGAGTTTCGTGCCTAAGCGCTCGTCAGACAGAACCAGACAGGAATCTGTCTGACGAGCGCTTAGGATGATATGATATTCATATCATCAAAAGGCGAAGCAGATTTGGTAAGAACTATTTTTGATAAATAGTAACAACTGTCATTTTCATCATCATTATTTCAAATATATATAATTCTCTTTTTCAGCACTCCTTATAGATGTTGCTCTTGCTCAAGAGTATATAGACGATTGATATTCTCTTGTCTTGCTTCATTCTATCCCCTCAACACTCTATGAAAAAAACCGTCATGTGAGAGATTTTACGCAAAATAAAGTTTGAAGGGTGTCTACATAGTTTTCAAAAAATTATGACGTGGTGGTAAAATAAAGATCCTCAAAAAAAAAATTTTTAATATAACGTTAGCCTTGGTAGCACTGAAAGAAAGTCTTAGTTCATTAGATCCCTGTAAAAGTATCGCTCTGATGTTTTCCTGAAGAAGTGTCAGCTGTATTCCTCGTTTTCATCAATGTCAGGTCTAAAGCCAAACAGAAACTGAAGTCAAGCGCGTTGTTCGGAGTGACAAAAATAAGCCAATCAGCGATAAAATTCATATCACGTGATCGTAGGTCAAAAGCAGAGCGCGCCGCTCAAAACTTTACCAAATCATTTCACCACATAAAATTTCATTACTTTCACATTTCACACTCTCTCACGGTCTTCGCCGCCTGAATTGAACATGTCAAAGAAAGCAGTTTACAAGAAACGACAGAAAGCATAGGATCACGGGTTTGTGTTGTAATATTTTCCCTCCACTGCCTAAACCCGGAGGCGACACTTGTTCGCATGTGGTAAATGTAGAGAATGTCCCTAGTGGTTTCAAACAAAAAAATTAAATATTCCATTCGCAAGCTTTTGTCTGTCAATTAGTTTACCACACGAAAATTTTCTTTACCAGCTTACTTGAAAGTAAGTTTCTTTCCAGATGCCTACGAAAAAGAAAACAATAGAAAAAATTCGCCGGCTTCCTAGCGTCTTTCGAGATGTCATCAAACAAAAACATAGTGCAGAGGAAGCAATGTAATTACTAGGTGGGCTTTACGATATTTTCTCGCTTAGGATACATGAAATTGAATTAGAGATATGTTTATTCTCAATAAAGGTTTCTGCAGTGTGAAAAATTCGGAGAACTTTATTGAAAATGAAATAAGTCTGGGCAAACAAAGCTCGCGAAAGCTGCGCGTTTGGCGCAAAAGCGAACGAATGATTTCCAAAGAATGTCTTCCACTCCTGTCTTCAGCGACCATTTTTTTCAGCGACTACTGTTTAATTATAATTTCATTTACGACTCCTGCAAATTAATAAAGGGAACTTTCATTGAGTCAACACCTCACTTTCCGGCTAAAAAGTAAGGCGTTGCGTGAAAACGTTTTGTAACGACAACAACGACCTGTGCATTGTATTCTCCTCATGCATCTGAGGAGCGAATTGTAACCAAAATTGAGCCATGTCCATAATTGCTCTGAGGTGTAAACACTGTTATTATTTTCCGCAGTTCCTAAGGAGTGACTTACTATGCCGGATTTCTACTATGAATCTCAGGAATGATTGCAAACAACTATCGTTCTGTATTTCTTACTTCTTCAGGAGTGAATTTCTTCACCCGTCAAATAACAGGCCATGTTGGGTTAAACATGAATTACTACATTCTTTAATCCTTATCCGGAGTAAGGTTCTTCAAAACCGTTACGATATTGAAAATCTCATTCAAAATTATTGCATCCGTTAAGTATTCGGATAGTCGTTTCACACTTTGAATTAATTTCAAAATGGCAGGTTTGATTTCCACTGTCTTCCAATTACTGTACGAGAAGAGTGTTATCGTAGGAAGTAAATACAATTTTGGCTTCACCCACTTGGTTCTAATGACACTTCCGTAATATTTCACAGATAAAGATTTCAAATAATCGTTGTAAGAAGGGAAAGAATCACAGTATGTATCTTGTCACAGCAACGTGTGCGTTCTCGATAAAACGCCATTTTGACTGACGCACAAGCTGCCTGTTTCATGATATTTGAACAATAGGCCATTTTACAGTTGTGTACTTAGTTGCCAAGCCTTTGATTTGGAGTGAGGCTGAAGGTGACCTTGTTGTGTTAGAGACCAGAATCTAGTTAGCATGATAACAAATTAATTTGCATTTCAAAAGCAGCAAGGTTTGTATCATAACAAGGTCACCCTTAGCCTCACTCCTGTTCAAAGGCTTGGCAACCAAGCACACAACTGTAAAATGGACTATTAGGAAGACAAAGAGTACGGGCTCTGGAATCTCAAAACGCATAAGAGATAAATTTTTACTCATTTTTTTTAATTGCAGAGAAAAGGGTCAATATGGTTTCTGAAAAAACCGTCTCTTCCGAGCAAGTCGAGGGTAATTTATTGTTTCTTGATGTTCCGTCTCACTTAACATCTGTGACAGGAAAACGAGTATAAACATATAACTGTTGCTGTCCTCATTTTTATTTCATTTTTCGTTTTTGTCCATAATTTTCCGCTTGTAACTGGCGTTTTTCAATATGGAAAACGGAATTTTCAATTAAATTTCTCGCGGAGGCGTTTATCTTCACCAACGGTCTGGTTTTAGACTGAGAAGACCCATTAAGTTATTCAATGCCAAATAAACAATTTGTTCTTATTTTCATTGTCCCCATCAGTTTTTTTGCACAGATATCATGCTTTTTATAACTACTAACTTTAGCATATACAAGGTATCATGACTCGTTCGCCACGGCTTGCGAAGTCACCTTCAATGTGAGGGAAATAACAAAAATATGTCTTTCTAAAGAAAGTAAACACTTAAAGGAAACACTGACAAATAACAGATGTCTATGTCGTAACGCAATGTATGTAGTCAGACAGGAGTTCCTAACACATGCGCATACTTTTCAGGTGCAGATCTTTTAAGATGCTTTACGAGCCGTTTTTCCCATCCTTCTCTATCAACACTGTCAGAATAGTTGAGAAATGTTCTTGCTCGTAATGGTTTCGGTAACTTTTTGAGACTAATCGATTCGAGACCGATCAATATTACTGAGTAATCACTGTAATGAAAACTTTTGTGTAAGGCATAGTCGAGCTCTTGCTTGCAAAATCTGCTGGCTGCATAACTCCCCGACCACACTGCCAACACGTAACGGCTTTGGTACACACTATCGGCGATAGAATCCAGAATGGGATAACCAAGTTTGAAATGCATCTTATCGATGCAGTACTTGACCTGGTTTTCACTCAACAAGCTTAGTAGCTTGCTATCCACCCAATTAGAGTCTTTCCTGCTGTAGGTGATAAAGACGTCATATTCGTAGATTGGTTCATCATTTGGGAAAGGTTTTACTAGGAAGAGAAAATTTTTAGAATTCTTTGTTAACAAATATTACGACTAAAACCGTTGTGTAGTTGAAAAAAATAAAAATAAAAATACTCAAAAAAAGGTTGAATAAACGCAAAACTATTCAAAATCTTTGAAAAACGCGAAATATCTCATAGCTAGCTCCTCCAACCACCATAAAAAAAAAATTTCCTCAGTGGATAGTCCTGAGAATTTGGTGTTAGGGCACTTTTCGACTGAGTTTCGTAAGAGCTAGGTCATATTTCTACGATGTTCTTCTTTTTCCTTTTTTCTAATCAAGTAACTGAAGTCTCTAGGACTTTTTCGCTGACTATTTTCCTCCGCCAAGAATATGTTAATTTTTTTCTCATTGATTTTAATGTAAACGAGCGTAGTCTTCACTCAAGACATCCCTTTTTGGCGATCATACACGTGGTCAGTTTCCACGCAAAAATTGTGATCGCCATTGCGGAATTTTGGTGGACGAGGGGGTTGAAGTTTCGCGGACATAAAACGTTGAACCGTATACGTCTTCCGTTTTTATAAGACGCCTGTACCTCTGCGTGCATATAAAAATACGCGTTCGCTTACTTGATGGAAGAGTTTTAGGTCCTCTTTTATAATATAACTTGACCAAAATTCCTATGGTAACTACCACTCCAGCGAACAGTCCCAGAGCTATATATAGTGCTAGCTGTAAGCGCTTGTTTTCTTCTTTCACCGTGTTTACTGGGGGTTTTTCAACTTCGCGTTCTGTGATTCAAAAAAATTTTAAGAATTAAAATCAGCACCAGACCTTTAGCAGGTTTCCCCGTGTGGAGAGTGAAACGAGTCTGCGGTGGTTATTCTGGGTAGTCTCTTATGCAGACTCCAGCTTAGCGTTAGACGACTTGTCTCTTTTGTTTGGAAAAAAAAAAAAAAAAAAAAAAAAAAAAAAAACTAAATGTGAACTAACAGGGAGTGGTACCATATTACCCTCTTTGTCTGCGGGGAAGTTACGTTGAGTACTGTTAGAAGAAAAAAGTATAGGTAATGGATTGACTTGTGTGCACCTTTAGATACACATGGAAGTAGATCTGAGATGAGAACCTCGTATTTTACGTATGGAGTTGAGTTTGCCTTCGATACCCGCCGTAATGTAGAGTGACATTGATTTGAGAAGGATACCTTGATGGGCGAGACACCAATTCTACACATCACGGTTTCATCACGCTTTCGAAATTCAGCCTGAATCATTTACGTTAATTATTTGTAATTCATAGGGGTAAAATAGAAACGGGCTCTCGCATTTCCATTATCTTGGATGAGGTGAATAACGAGGCAGGGAGGGATGGAGAGATGGAAGGAACTCAAGAGACTTTCCAGGGAGTGAGGGAAGTGTTTTTTGTGATGTATTTCATTTCATGAAGACAGGATGTTATTCTCCTTTCTCCCCTAAGTAACGAAAAATGAGAATGAGCTGCAGTACCTTTTAATGTAAAAAAGAGGGAAAATGTTGATTAAACTCACCATTTTGAATTGACAGCTCTATATTTTCCTTTGCCACAAGCATTTTGTCAAGGTGTTTGTTGGAGACTTTGCAGGTGTATGTACCAACATCTGTGTCCGAAACATTCTTGATGGTTAAAGTAAAGTTTCCTTTTCTTTTGTCTTTCTGATAGTGTTGCTCAGGTATTATTATTTTGTTGTTTCTTTTTTTTATTTCTTGACCGTTGAATTCCCAGGAGCTTGAAGTTTTATTTTGTATGACCCTCGTGGCAGAGCATATCAGGGTTACTGTGGAACCTTTTTGTGCAACAACAGTCTTATTGACCACCGAGATCCTGGGCTTTAGATCTGATTTAAGAAAAGGTAAGAAAAAAAATACGAAATTAAAAGGTTCATTGACACACGAGCAGTCAGCAGTCGCTTAATTTCCGAGATAGAAGTGATGAGGGTACATAGCTTTAAAGGAAATCGGGACACGAATTGTTTGTACCTATACATTCGTTCCCCAGTCTGTGTATTTAAAAATAATGCTTCTGGTAACACTGACGTCAGCCACTGTGGTACGAATTAGTCATTTTTCAGCAGTGTGGCTAAGGAATTTTTACCCTGTTGTAACTTTTTATTAATTCTAGTCCTTTGATTTCCCAGGAGTTTGAGGTTGTAGGAGATGTACAGCTTTGCTGGCCGCCGAAACACTGGGCTTTAGAGTAGTAATACCCAATAAAAGAAATTTGAATCAAATATGTTGAAAAATAATGATGACAATGGGTCAATACTCATTCTCAGTCGCATGGCGAGAAGGTCTTGATAATTACGCAAGGTTTCAAAGGCGAACAGAGGTTTCTATATTTTTGTCGTAACAGCATTCTACACGATCATCAACATTCCTCTCAGGCACTTTGCGTAAAGGAGTCGCTGTTTTTATTGCAGTAAAAGATCAGGAGCGAATAGAAAAGAAACCCTTACCTGGGAAAAATGTCACATAAACCTTGATGCTTTTCCTCCGCAAGCCATGTGAAGTGTTGAGCACGCACTCGTACTTTCCACTATCTTCAACCCCAGCGTTGTATATCGTTAAGCTGAGAAGTCTCCTTTTAATATTTTCCTCATTGTTCTCAACGAAACCATTGTTTATTTCAAAGTGCTTGTTACTTTTTATTTGGCTGCCATTAAAAAGCCAGAAAGTCTCATCAAACAATGCTGCTGGGTAAATTCCGAGACAACTTAACGTAACATTTGTACCGTTTGCAATTTTAACATACGATTTAGTTTTCTGCGTGAATTTTAAATCTGGACCTTGTGTGTCACGTATGTTCACAGCTATGTCGTGTGTTTTTAAACCAATGGTGGAGTTTGCACCACATGTGTAGATTCCACTTTGGGCGAGGGTCACATGTTTCAGTTCCCGCGTTATGCTGAGTCGTTTAACTTTGTTTGCCATGGACATGCCATTCACTTCTTGGTGCAATACTTCAGGTTTAGATAGTATTTTTCCGTTCAAAAGCCAGTGCTTATCCACAGCGAAAGCTTCTGAAAAGATGACACTGCAATTGAGAGTTGTTGTGCTTCCTTCGTCGAGGGTGATGTTCGTCTGCATGGAAGTGACGTTGAGTACTGTTAGAAGAAAAAAGTATCGGTAATGGATTGACTTATGTGCACTTTCAGATACACATGAAAGTAGATCTGAGATGAGAACCTTGCAGTTTACGTATGGAGTTGAGCCTGCCTTCGATACCCGCCCCAATGAAGAGTGACATTGATTTGATAAGAATACCCTAATGGCAAGACACCAATTTTACACATCACGGTTTCATCACGCTTTCTGCGTTTTTCCAAACTCAGCCTGAATAATTCACGTTACATGTATGCGATTCATAAGGTTAAAAAAGAGATAGACGCTAAACGGGCTCTCACATTTCTATTCTCTTGGATGGGGTGAAGAACGAGGCAGGGAGGGATGGAGAGATGGAAGGAACTCAAGAGACTTTCCAGGGAGTATGGGACGTGTGTTTGTGATGTGTTGCTTGTCATGAAGACCGGATGTTATTCTCCTTTCTCCCATAAGTGACGAAAAAATGAGACTGAGCTGCAGTACTTTTTAAGGTAAAAGAGAAGAAAAATGTTGGTTAAACTCACTTTCTTCCTGAATTGACAGCTCTATATTCTTCTTCACCTTAAGCATCCCGTCAAGGTGTATTTTGGAGAATTTGCAGGTGTATGTACCAACATCTGTGTCCGAAACATTCTTGATGGTTAAAGTAAAGTTTCCTTTTCTTTCATTTGTCTGATAGTGTGGCTCTGGTATTATAATTTTGTTGTTTCTTTTCTTTATTTCTTGTCCGTTGAATTCCCAAGAGCTTGAGGTTGTAATTCTTCTAACCCTCGTGGCAGAGCACATCAAGGTTACTGTGGAACCTTTTCGTACAACAACAGCTTTATCGACCACCGAGATCTTGGGCCTCAGAGCAATAACACCTGATTTAAGAAAAAGGTAAAAGAAACAATACGAAATTAAAACTTTCATGAACACAAGAGCAGTTTGTAGTCGCTCTCTGAGATAGACGAGATGGGAGTGCATAGCTTCAAAGGAAGGCGGGACACAAATTATTTGTATATACTTATACATTCATTTCCCAGTCTGTGGCTTTTGTTAGATGTAAAATCTCTAACGCTCGTTTGTTTGTTTGGTTGATTCTTCCTTAATCTCTTTTCTTCTCAAGTTCTTACGACGGGGACTAACTCCTATCAAATGAGAAAAGCGAGGGTCATCGTTTATAAAGGTGACACTGCAGATGACACTACTAGGCGGTCAATCTTCTTGTATCGTCATCGTTCCATCTCAGCCAGCGAATCATGTTAGGTTACGTATGACAGTTCCTGCTCACTAGGTATGCGCCTTCGAGTTATTTGCGCAGTTACAAAATCAAAACCTTAAATTTCTTATTCTTACAGTTAAGATCGGCCAGAACAGAAACGAGATTGGTAATATAAAAATCATAACTAACCTACTGACAGAATATTATTCACATCTACATTCTATATTTTAGAACATCTGCACCTGAAAGCAGCCAAACTAGTTCACAAACTCCCTACCGAAACTCCTGACACTGACGTTCTCGACCTTGTAAAATGGAAACCTCTAGTCTATATTTACAAGCGTAGGCTCGCTTCTATTATGTACCAGATCTATCATAATAGCTTACCTGATCAACTCACAGCCCTCTTCGAAACTTGCAACACTAATACTAATTATAATTTAAGGCGCACAAATCACTTCTCGCATGTACGGTACAATAGCAACATTGGCAGAAATAGTGTAAGATATAGAGGACCCATCGTTTGGAATTTAATCCCTAGAGCCATCAAGGACGCTTCCTCCTATCAACTTTTTAAACAAAAACTTAGACAAGCCTCCAAGATACTGAACCAACTCCAATTCGAAAAAGAAGTCTGTCTGATAACATCAAAACGATCAGATTTCTTATATTTTTAGTTTTTAAATTTTAATCAATTAATTTATTTATTTTATTCAAGATTTTTATATAAATATAGTTTTTTTTAATTAAGTTGTCGGCAGGTCCACACCAGCCTTTAGGTTGCCGCAAACCGACCTGCCTTAACAAATAGTATATGTATGTATGTATGTATGTATATACATCTGAAGAGGTATCTTAACAGAAAATTGCCTTAGAAGACCGTTAAATGACAACATTATGATCACAAAAGTTGGAGAAGAAGGGGCGTTCACAAGTACCGCCCCCAAGTTGCTACGTGCTAGTTATAATAACTATTTAATTGCAAAACATGAAGGGTATCACATGTTTACACCTTTAAGAACGAGAGGTGTCGAACGTGACCTTTTACCAGAGAGATTCACTCTTCCTGGATTAACAAATTAACTTAATTAATAACATAACTTTCCCAAGACACTATCACGAGTTCTAATTACCGTAGAAACTGAACAACTGTTTCCATGTCAACTTCACGATCATAACGAGGAAAACGTGACCAAACTCCACCCTTAAGATAAGACCTCCAAAAGGAATAAGAGGTCACCGACCTGCCTTTTTATAATTTTTGCAGGAATGGTTTAAAGTAATATAATATTTTCACTCCTTTCCCCGACACCAATATAAGGAAACCCTTACGATATTTCAGATTAAATATAGTTGTATTTTTATCGTTTAACACTTTAAAAAAAACTTTTGGTAAGACTGAAGTCAGCCACTGTGGTACGAATTAGTCTTTTTTTCAGCAGTGTGGCGAAAGAATTTCTACCCTGTTGTAACTTTTTATTTATTCTAGTCCTTTGATTTCTCAGGAGTCTGAGGTTGTAAGAGATGTAACCTTCCTGGCGAGGCGGAATCAAGGTTACATTGAAACCTTTTCTTGCTATCACAACCTTGTTGGCCGCCGAAACACTGGGCTTTAGAGTAGTAATACCCGATAAAAGAAATTTGAATCAAATATGATGAAAAATAATGATGACAATGGGTCAATACTTATTCTCAGTCGCATGGCGAGAAGGTCTTGATAATAACACAAAGTTTCAACGGCGAACAGAAGTTGCTGTATTTTTCGTCGTAACAGCATTCTACGCGATAATCAACATTCCTTTCAGGCACTTTGCGAACAGGATTAAGGTAAACTGAAGTACATGAATTGTCAGCAACTGCGCTCCTATTGCTTTCACTAGCGAAGAAAGGACATCGTGGTGTAAGGTAGACTCTCCCCTGTCTTTGTGAAAGACTCTAACGCTTTGTGAATCGCAAAGGAGTCCGAGGAATAGTAACGCAACCAATTTACCTTTTTCTTCCATGATCTTGAATCTAAAAAACTCAGGGAAGCGCTGAAATCTCTGTCATCTATGGCAAGGATTGGTTTTCCTTTCTTGATAGTCTTTAAGGTTCATTTAACTCGAAAAGACTACTTAAAATGGCTAAGCAAAACACTGATTAAGTGTTGGCAATGATCAGTGATCACTAACCTCTTCAAACAGTCAAACTTTTGAAATTAGACGAGAAAAGGAGAGCGCAAAAAGGTAAATGTTCATGAACGGTCTTTTTTATTTGTTCGGCGACAAATTTTTAATTTTTATTGCCGTAGACTGCTAAAATCGCACTTTCTTGCCCAGATGACTTGTGCTGAGTCATGGGAGCTAGAGTTAAAAACGGGGAGGGAATAGAGAATAGAGTTTCGGTCGTGTTTCGTTCTCTTGAATTTCCATTAGGTTCTTCTTGTAAGTCCCACATCCTTTATTAGTTTGACTTGTGTTCATTCAAATTTCTACATGTGGTTTTTAATTAATTTGATGATAAAGGTCAACTGAATTCATTTCCACTTTTCAAACATTCTGCTCGCATTCAATTAAACGTCTTTTTCTACTTCTTAGTCACAGCTTGTGTAGGGAAACTAAGCCTTGTTGTAGTTAAACGAAGATCATGATTAATTAAAAAGCTTGCTTGTAAATATCTGCGAAAATATTGTTTAGTTTTGTGCAGAAACAACGACTCGATTAACATTTATGCTAAATATATGTTGACCTGTCTCTAGTTGTTGAGTCTTTAAATATTTACATTTATATTACAAACGTAACTTGATTGTGTGATACAGATATCGTCGTTCAATGTGAGTCTTCAGATGTCTACATTTGCAAAAACCTAGCTCAATTATGAAATCCCATTAGCTTTCCATTTGAAGCTAAATGACCAGGATCCGTGTAGTTCGCTTGTTTCACTTTCGTCCATCTAACTGTTCATGACTCATGGTGAAAATACTTCCAAACTACATTTCGCTTTTGACAATGAATCAACTGTCACCTGTTCCCCTTAAAAGGAAGTCATGTGGATGATAAATTGAGTTGAACTCAATTAAACTCAATTTATCATCCACATGACTTCCTTTTAAGGGGAACAGGTGACAGTTGATTCATTGTCAAAAGCGAAATGTGGTTTGAAAGTATTCCATCTGAGTGTGGGTGTTTACGTTTGATGACAGTTTTTAAGTCGTGTATTGATACGATCACCGTTGAACTGTCTCTTCGTTATTAATAGATCACTTCACCGAAGCCTTCGGCCTCTTTCGATGTCCATAACGTATGCTGAAAATGATTTGGTTATATGACCACCCGTAACAAGTCCGAGTATGAAATTCCTACCGTAATCGACTTCGAATTCCCAAACTGTCTAGGACTCATTTCCCAATACGATGAAAACAATTCGCGTAAACGTGTAACCAGGAAAATGTTTAACCTTCTAGGCGTCTATTAAATGACACGACATCAGATAAGCGATCTCTATTTGCCTTTTAAATTGAATTAAATTTCTACAAGTTCTGATAATAGAAAGTAAACACTCTCGTAAAAGAACTCGCCGCAAAACAATTATTTAAACGAGTGGCAGCCGAATGAGAGCTATTTAAGTCATGGTCGAGCCGAGTGGAAGAGGTGCTTTTTGTGTCGATACAAGATCGTCGTTAACTAGATTTCATTTTACATTATAGACAATAAGAAAGATCACTCGCTTTTGAGTGCTGCTATAGTTTCATTGAAGGGTGCTTCTATGAAGTTTATTTTCTAAGGGTTTTACTTTTAAATTTTCTAATCTGGATATTTAGATGAGAGTATTGTTTATGACGAAAAGTTGTACGGGGAGATACCTTTTGCTATTTCTGAGCTTTGCAAACTCTTGCAAAGCTGCAGTCATCATTTAAGCTACCGTTATCTTGGTTTGTGATTATATCGAGTGAATGCGGTCTTTTTCGTTTTGTTATTCATATCCGAGCTCGCCTGAATAAAGAACAGCTGGCGGAGAATAAATCTTAATCCACCCGTAAAGCAAAATTTACGCATGACTTTCACTTTCAAAAGCTCCTTGTTTGATATTTATTAGCTTCTTCCCGACCATTGTAACTGTCAGCCAATATTGCTACCACTGATCTTAGTTTTCAAATATCAGATGTGCAAACAGAAAGATCGAGTTTAGATCCTAACATAAGGACGCTGCCAACTGCGGAAAAAGTAACAACGCAACACTGCTTAGATTCGCCTCGCGACAGCCAAGTTTCAGATAGGAAACAAAATTATTTTCTGCCAAATCCACCGGAATCAATCCTGCACGTGGCTTACTGCTGTTTCCCTCTCTAGACCCACAGTATCAACGCGTGCATATTGCTTTAGGTGAAGTACCCTTACCTGAAGCCGATAGCAGTGCTCCAAGCAGCAGAGGTGCAAAGAGACAGCTCATGTTTTACTTGCCGAGCCGTCTGCTCGAGAGCTTGCCTGAAGAACAGCTTCGACTACTTCCTGCACGGGTTGAAATAATTTTCACTTTCGAAAGGTTGATATATGATATGATGTTTCCGCTAAAAGAAAGTGTTGTAAAAGTGGGGAGGGGTTCATTTCAATAGATAAAGTGGGAATGCGGAACAGTTTTTAGATTAATTCACAAGAACATTGTAACAGAAAGCGAGTTAAATTTGTCTGGAATTTTTAAGCAGAGTTCTTAGAGAGTAGGACATCCATCCTTAAGTAATTTCATTGCTTCTGCGGCACTCACGGGGTTTTATCAGGAAGCCTGTTGCAAACACGGTGATATCATAACGTATCAGCTCCCCCCCCCCCCCCCTTCCCCCTTCCTGATTTGATTGTAGCCTCGATGATAAAGCCACCAGTAATTTGAGTTAAAATAACAATTATACTTTCGATGGAAGTCAATCACTGTGGTTGCTGGGCAAGCCGATAAATGACCCTATTCATTGATATGAATACCATTGTTATCTATCAATACTTAGTTTTTTATAATGGATGAATCGCAAGTAAACTAAATTGATTTGATACCTGTCACAAAAAGCCAGGCCTGAAATTGGACAACCCTAGCAACAGGTTATTAAATGGCAGAACAAAGAGATAGGAAGTATATTAACTGACGCAGAATTTATACACGACGCATGATGGTTTCTAAACAAAGCTTTGAAGAAGGATACTATGGTGGGAGAGAGCGATACGTATGGAATGTTAGACACCTAAGACGTAAAAAAGAAACAAAAAAAGAAAACATTAAATGAAACCATGAAATTTCTGTCGCGCGGTTGATTCTGTTGCATCAAGATTATTTGGAAAGTTAATAACTTTCTGCGCGTGTTCATTCTTCTCTGTCAATTCGGACCTTCAAGGCAGCTTCGATCTTCTCTAATATGGTAAGAATGTCTCACGGAAGCTAGTTGTTGAGAGAACGATATATATCCCTTTGCTTTGTGCACGTTTCGAACCGTAATTAAGCAGGCATGGATGTATACTCAAGGAGAGGATATCATGCGGATGTATTTCATCCAGGAAGACAATACTGGAGGAAACGAGACAAAAGAACAAGAACGAGCTTTCTTTTTCCACGACAGGTCTTTGATTCCGCTTTTAAAATAGCTTACTATAGATAAGTAAGGAAGGCCTCGGATCGAAGAAAGTTCGAAGAGTAAATTTTTTGATCTATCGTCCATTACGACTGTTGAACCTGCTTGAGAAGAAGGGATCTTCTTGTACGCGGTCAAGAGTCGTTTATCCGAAAAATAGGAGTAATATAAGACATGGGAATGAACTTTTTCAGTCATAGCCTTGAGTCGCGCAAACTCACGCGAAAGCCAATTAATTGGAAAAGTTGAATTGTTTCAGTTTCGACGACCATTTCATGTCAAGCTCTTAAAATACAATTTGAATTAGGCGTTGAGGGTTTTCAGATGTTTTGACAATTCGATGATTGATTATCTTGGAAACAAAGAAGTTCTACGTAAATGCACGTGTTCGCCTTGGAGATATGAAATATGAAGGTCTGATTATCTTTCTTGTTTGATTTTTCACTAAACAATTCAAGCGCGGACGTTCATAGGACAAAAGTGAAAGACGATGGGTTCGAGCGTGTGCTATGAGCAGGTGTCATTGTTAGACAAATTAAATTGTTTCAGAACGTGTTAGGAGTGTCAGACAATTAAAATAGATATTTAGCTTGCTTTCTCTTTGCTCCACTTGTTTGGGGAATGCCACATTAACATTGTCGTCAAAATGACTTTCCGAGGAGCTGTTTTTATCACCTGTATTTTAGGACATTATTACTTAATTTCAGGTGAGTTTTAATGGTCTTTGTTTTGAAAAGGAGTCAAATTACCCGAAAAAATGTGCACGTAAGCTAAATTAGTAAGAGCATGTGCTCCTCATTTCATGCCTGATCATGCTGAACGAGGTGACCGTATAAATTGGCTCTGTGTAAGTACATAGTCGTGCTCTGAATAGCTCCAATTGATTGTTCCTTTAAATAAATCTTCTGTGGGGTTTCCCCGGACTCGCGATTAAGTTTTTTTTCCTTGTCACATTATACCTAAGATCATAGAAAAGTAAGATCGTTTGTCTCATGATTTAGTCGCTTCCGATGAAGATAGCGACGTGTTGACTGCTTACAGGTAGTCTTCTGAGGGTAATGAGTTCGTTATCTGGAGAAAAACGTTAAGTGCCTTATTTTTATAGACTCTGTTGAGCCATCCTTTTAAAATAAGCCCCTCCTTCCCTTTTCCCTGATAGAAAAAGAAAGAGAATCCATCATATGACTATCATAATGCTACGTAAATGATTACATACATTTAGGCTTTTTTCATCAAAGAAATGCATACTTTATAAGGTGTTTTGTGATTCTCATTGTGACTCTGAATGAGCTCTGATTAGCCCTTTCCTCAGCCACTCTCTTTAGTGAGCCACCAGACTGGAGGGCCCGAAATTAGCCATGAAGTTCCTCGAGGGCTCATTAGACGGTTGTGGAATAATTTTACCTCGCCATGATGAACAACCACAGCATTATTTACGAAAAACCTGATCAGTCAATTTAGTGTTTTCAGCCCTCTTGCACACAATAAAAAAACTTCCTAGCAAAGTTAATCCACATTTAGATGTAATTTCCGAAACAGTAAACGATTTAAATAGAAAATAGATGTTAGCCCAAAAGAAAAGATCGAAACGTATGAGGTGGAGCCCTAACCGCGGTTATTGTGTTGTGCTCATGCGCCAAAAGCTTATTCAGTGTTAGCATCTCTCCCCGCTCAGGAGTACTTCGATGAGTAATGAAAATCTGTCAGAGAAACTCAGCTCAAAAGAGGCTGAGGGAGACACCTTTAATGGACTGGCGTCCCTTCTATAAGAAGCCTGGACTAGGTTGCTCAAAGCTGGGTTTAGATCAACCCAGGGTTACTGTGAAGTCTGATTTCATATTTGAAAGCTTTAATAGAAAACTCACTATCATTCCTTTTATCTAAAATTTGATGATTGGATACTCTTAAAAGGATAGAAAAAATTGTCCAAAAGGGGCTTTTTAACAAAGGAATAAAGAAATCCGGATTAAAATTTAACCCAGGGAAAGCGCTAATCGGTCTTCGGACAACTGCGCCCTGGCCCCTTAATGCTGCAACGGAAACCTGGATTTGCTCCTGTCTTCTGAGACAATAGGCCAGAGAGCTCCTTTGACCTGATAATTAGATAATATTTATGCATAACTCCCGTAGTATTCCTGTCAACAGAAAAGGGGAGCCAGATTTTTGAATGCAGAAAGATAGCGATCCTCTTCTTACCAAATAAATACGTTACTGCGCCTTTCAATAACACGCAGACTATGGCGTTTCGAGCTCACCTACATTTCATTCCATTCTCCGATCAATCTTTTATGAAACGGAAATCATGGAGCAGAAAGACATGAACATAACCTTACCAGTGTATTTGTTTTCTAAGAGGACTGAAAATTTATTGACGGCAGCGTTAGACGTATTTTCAGTGATGCATCTCTTTATCGATTGTCCATATTGCAACTGAAATGTCCTTTCTCAAAATGATTAATTTGTACCACAGTAGAAGACTTCCTACCATAAACTTTTAAGATTGGGAAAGGAATGCGTAAGTTCAACAAATTTATATTCCGCCTTTTTTTTTTTTTTTTTATCTTTGCGCCCTTACCGAGTCTATCTCACAAAGCACAGCGAGCCGCTCTTGTGTCAATGAAACTATAAGTTTTGCATTCTTTCCCTCACATTTTTCTTAAATCAGGTGTTACTGCTCTGAGGCCCAAGATCTCGGTGGTCGATAAAGCTGTTGTTGCACGAAAAGGTTCCACAGTAACCTTGATGTGCTCTGCCACGAGGGTTAGAAAACTTACAACCTCAAGCTCTTGGGAATTCAACGGACAAGAAATAAAGAAAAGAAACAACAAAATAATAATACCAGAGCCACACTATCAGACAAATAAAAGAAAAGGAAACTTTACTTTAACCATCAAGAATGTTTCGGACACAGATGTTGGTACATACACCTGCAAAGTCTCCAAAATATTCCTTGACGCGATGCTTGAGGCAAAGGAGAATATACAGCTGTCACTTCAGGATGAAGGTGAGTTTCAATTACAAATTTTTGTATTCTTGGGCACTTACTGCTGCTAGTATAGTGATCTGAGACTCTGGCCTTTTCTCCATACAGCTGTCTCTGTAATCCTGCCTGTCGTTAAGGCACTTCGCTCCTACGTGGTGACCAGCGAGGGTTCCAATGTTACTTTGACGTGCATTGGTCGGAGGGTAAAAGCGCTCGATACCATGGTTAAGTGGAAGTTCGAGGGCCAGGAAATCGAGGAAGGCTCAAACAAGAGAGCCATAGTCAAGTTCCACCCAAAGAGGCGAGGGAATTTTTCGTTACATATAACAAATGTCTCGAAGGAAGATATCGGTAAATATTCGTGTGTGTCATCTACGGCCGACTTTGGAAAGGCGATCGTTAAAGAGACTTTTATTCATTTGAATTTATTTAAAACTGGTGAGTAAGCCTTAAAACAATGGCATTAGTGCCTTCCTCTGAACCTTCAAAAGAGAGCCTTGCAATCGAATCGCGTAAAACAAAGCCCAGTCAGAACAAAGAGAACATCAACATGAGCCAATTAGAATTCCAAGTAAAGAGAAAACATATGCATCTTGTAGAAGGGTATGAAAAAGGGAATTGAGGCCAAGCTACGTTTGCATTTGGTTTGCATCTGGCGTTAGGAAAGGGCAGAAGGGATGACAGACGTGTCAGACCAAATTTGATTTAATCCCTGATATGTTCACATTTAATAGGAAAAAGGTCTTGATTGCAGTATAATTGCGTTTGAAGCCCTGATATGCATTCGCATATTTGTGTATTACGAAAAAAATGGTTGACATCTATATTTCTAAATCTCTCAAAATGCCACTTGAAAATTACTGTGCCCCATTTGATTTCTCGTCAAACCATTTCACTGGTTTATTTCCAACGCTGCTCTCTTAGTAGAAATTCACTGGAACATAATCTGTGCAAAGAAATGGTAATTAAAAAGAAAAAGAACCAATAAATCAAAATCAATGGAGAACTGAGAATAGAGAATTTCCATTTAATCGTAGTAACACCGAAATTGCCGAGACCCTTCAACTTTGACCAATTCCAAGGTTTTGCTGTTCACAACGAATGTGTAATTGATGCTCTGAAAACTTAGTTTTTCATTTATTACCAATTCTAGTGTCGTGGCCAAGAGGAACTTATGCTTTGCCGATGCCAAATAGTGGCTGTCCAATAACAAGTGAGTTCACTTGGTCAGCGGGTTATCATCGGCAAGACACAGAGGAAACAGGTCCACGAAGTAGTTGGTCCAGTCCACTTCACTTGAAAGGAGATAAGACTCCCACCCAGATTACTCAGCATTTCTGTGTAAAGACAACTGAAACGGGGGGAAGACTCTGGCCATCAGGGCAATATTGTATATACAGAAAGGGAACGTGCCCAGGCGGTAAGGTGTATGGTTTTTGAGAGCGACCTTATATGAACTTATCTTTCGCCATTGTGGTTCATGAACCTTGAACCTTTTTTTTTTTCCGCTGGTTCTCATTCTTTCCCTTGGTCTTTTTTTTTGTGTTATGTGGTCCTACTTCTGCAAGATAACCAAAACTGTGCATTTTGATCCGTGGCCATCCCAGGAAAGGGTCTGTAAGAACTTGCATGGTTCTGATATCAACTATGATGATGTCGACCTCAAAAGCTTCACAGATCTAACAGCTAACGTTTTTTTAATAAAGAATTGATTTGATTCTCGGACCAAAGAAGGCATATGAATACTAAGATTAGACAATGAAAATATTTACAACCGAGTAACGAGATTCAAGGTAGTTTTTTCTTGTGTGCGACAGGATTTCAAGAAGGAGAAATCAAATGGGACGACGAGGACACGAAAAACGACAACATGGCTGAAGGCATTTTACCTGACGGTGAATACAAAAAGGATACTACTTTGCAGTTCTGCTGTCGATCAGATGGGTCAGCGGAAAACCCTATCGAGCTGCCCATTCGCGAGCCATTTTTCCTCCTTAAGCACTCAGGCCGTTGCCAGGTAGTTTTGGGCATGCGTGTCACAGAAGAGTGGTTATTCTGGGACTGTGAAGACCGAGAAAACAAAAATTCATATAATGGAGAGGTACCAGCGTCTTTTATTACGAAGGACGTCAAACTACATTACTGCTACTACGAAAAACAATAAAAAAAGGCATGTGTTGCTCTTTGGGAATGAAATCTTCATCTTAAGGGTCGGCTAACTTGCTGAATTTTCATTTCACTTGTTGCACTTTCATACACTCAAACATTCAGGTAACAGAAGCTTCATTAATTGTCCGGGAGGCTCCCCTTTTTTCAGCGCTTGGATCAGATGGGTATTTAAAGTAATTCTCTAGTTTCGGCGATCGTGTTTCGTTGCTCTTTTTTCACCCAATGCAGATTATGATTAACGTAAAAGGTTATACTTGCACAGTCAGCACACACCCCGTTTAACTAATCGATGTGTCGCAAATAGCAAAGATTGCACCAATTGCGTGTATAGACTGGATTACTTCAGATTAATGCTGAGATTTGTGGGAGATAGTTTTAAAAATTAAATTTTAAGCAGTTTTAAACACAGTATTTATTTTAAATCATTCGTTTTACTCGTAGGGTCAATTTTATACTTAACTTAATAAAATTTAACTTATTT
The DNA here is from genome assembly GCF_964200805.1 of Pocillopora damicornis. Lineage (NCBI taxonomy): Eukaryota > Metazoa > Cnidaria > Anthozoa > Scleractinia > Pocilloporidae > Pocillopora > Pocillopora damicornis. The sequence goes on from NC_142678.1 coordinate 16,845,533, forward strand.
AAATTATACTGGAAATGATACAGAAATTAATAAAATAATACGTCCTTGTCCTTAAAAAAGGATTTGTTTTGTTGAATTTGACTTTATGGTCTTCCTCCTTGAGTAAATGACATCTACCGGTGTTAAGTTCGCTCCAGCTTCAAGAAAACCTCTCTCGATGTTCCACACTTAGCTTTAAATTCGTCGAGAGCGAAAAGGTCGTCAATGTTTTAGATGTTTAGCTCCTAAAAAAGTGCGTCACACAGAATTTCATGAAGAGCAATTGCCAATTCATCATCTGCTAAATTGCGCTTTTTCCAGCGCGAGGTTGGAACCCGACAATTCCAGCGGTACTTTTGGACGAACTGGATCATCCGATATCATACCCAGTCCTAGTCGTGACCCAGATGAGCCATTTACACAGCAATCTGACTGCTTAATAAAGTTCGGACAAAAAAATCAATGTTGAGTGTTCCTAACAATCGCTTACGAATTTGAATATTGACCTTAACCTGTTATATCGATATTCAGCTAATGGTCTAAAAGACAATCTTGTGTCATGTCTTTCTATTTGGAGGCAAAACTTATCTTGTTGTCAAAATGCAAACTACGCTACAACATACGTAAGGGGGAAAAACCTGTGATATTCCCTGAGGAAATTCTCAGCAAGGTCATCTGAGGCTGAAAAAAGTAATGATATGAAACTGCTCTTCATTATCAGAGCAAACATTACTATTCTAACAGGTTTTATTAACCCAAAGAAGGTGGGTTTAACCATGAAAATGAAATGTTAACTTGCATTTCAGTCATAATTTGAATGGCGAGGAAAGTTCTTTCATTATGAGACTTTTCATTTTCTATTCATATGCTAGTTTTGAGTTAATAATTCCCTTAAGTTAAGAAATTACAAACGAATCAGAAGACTCGACACCATGACTGTTTGGTTACCATCTGTCCACATCGTCGTACCGGATAATTCAGTTTTTCAGTGATGAAAAATAATGTTATGAAGGTTAACTAGAACTAGCAATAATTCCCTTGCGCCTTCAGCAATGTTTGAATCACCTGAGTGGAGAGGGCCTCTTAAGGACAGATTCTTCTCACATCTTAAGCATGTGGTTGCCTTAATAATGTTTATGCAGTGTTAAGGGACATCAGAAAAGCAAACAAGAACAGCATGGAACTTCTATCTTTTTTTACAGTATTATTATCTCTTCTGAAAATAAAATGGGAAAAATCTAGAAACTGTCAACACAAGAGAAGCTGACAGATCAAATGTACCGACGGGCTTTATCCATATCTGAGCCTTTTTGCTAAAATTCGTTTCAGCTTAATTTAAGTCAATAGACTCTATTTTATCTGTAAGGTTGGTAAACAATGAAAAGTCTTCATTTTGTTGACAAAGAGAAGCAGAATCAGTCATAAGCGCGCGCGTTTAAATCTGGACCTTGTGTGTCACGTATGTTCACAGCTATGTCGTGTGTTTTTAAATCAATGGTGGAGTTTGCACCACATGTGTAGATTCCACTTTGGGCGAGGGTCACATGTTTCAGTTCCAGCGTTATGCCGAGTCGTTTAACTTTGTTTGCCAAGGACATGCCATTCACTTCTTGGTGCAATACTTCAGGTTTAGATGCTATTTTTCCGTTCAAAAGCCAGTACACGACCACAGCGAAAGCCTCTGAAAAGATGACACTGCAAGTGAGAGTTATTGTGCTTCCTTCGTCGAGGGTGATGTTTGTTTGCGTAAAAGTGACGTTGAGTACTGTTAGAAGAAAAAAGTATCGGTAATGGGTTGACTTATGTGCACTTTCAGATGCACATGAAAGTAGTTCTGAGATGAGAACCTTGCAGTTTACTTATGGAGTTGAGCCTGCCTTCGATACCCGCCCCAATGAAGAGTGACATTTATTGGGAAGAATACCCTAATGGACAAGACACCAATTTTACACATCACGGTTTCATCACGCTTTCTGCGTTTTTCAAACTCAGCCTGAATCATTCACGTTACATGTATGCGATTCATTAGGTTAAAAAAGAGATAGACGCTAAACGGGCTCTCACATTTCTATTGTCTTGGACGAGGTGGAGATCGAGGCAGGGAGGGATGGAGAGATGGAAGGAACTCAAGAGACTTTCCAGGGAGTGAGGGACGTGTGTTTTGATGTGTTGTTTGTCATGAAGACCGGATGTTATTCTCCTTTCTCCCCTAAGTGACGAAAAATGAGAATGAGCTGCAGCACCTTTTAAGGTTAAAGAGAAGAGAAATGTTGGTTAAACTCACTTCTCCCTGAATTGACAGCTCTATATTCTCCTTTGCCTCAAGCATCCTGTCAAGGTGTATTTTGGAGACTTTGCAGGCGTATGTACCAACATCTGTGTCCGAAACATTCTTGATGGTTAAAGTAAAGTTTCCTTTTCTTTTATTTGTCTGATCACTAACCTCTTCAAACAGTCAAACTTTTGAAATTAGACGAGAAAAGGAGAGCGCAAAAACGTGATTGTTCATGAACGGTCTTTTTTATTTGTTCGGCGACAAATTTTTAATTTTTTTTGCCGTAGACTGCTACAATCGCACTTTCTTACCCAGATGACTTGTGTTGAGTCATGGGAGCTAGAGTTAAAAACGGGGAGGGAATAGAGTTTCAGTCGTCTTTCGTTCTCTTGAATTTTCATTAGGTTCTGCTTGTAAGTCTCACGTCCTTTATTAGTTTGACTTGAGTCATTCAAATTTCTACACGTGGCTTTTAATTACTTTGATGATAAAGGTCAACCGAACTCATTTCCACTTTTCAAAACATTCTGCTCGCATTCAATTAAACGTCTTTTTCTACTTCTTAGTCACAGCTTCTGTAGGGAAAACAAAGCCTTGTTGTAGTTAAACGAAGATCATGATTAATTAAAAAGCTTGCTTGTAAATATCTGCGAAAATATTGTTTAGTTTTGTGCAGAAACAACGACTCGATTAACATTTATGCTAAAGATATCTTGACCTGTCTCCAGTTATTGACTCTTTAAATATTTACATTTACATTACAAACGTAACTTTATTGTGTGATACAGATATCGTCATTCAATGTGAGTCTTCAGATGTCTACATTTGCACAAACCTAGCTTAATTATGAAACCCAATTTGCTTTCAATTTGAAGCTAAATGACCAGGATCCGTGTTGTTCGCTTGTTTCACTTTCGTCCATCTAAATGTTCATGACTCATGATGGAGATAAATTGAGTTTAATTCAATTAAATTCAAATTAATTACATTGAGTGTAATTCAATTAAACTCAATATATTATCCACATGACTTCCTTTTTAAGGGGAACAGGTGACAATTGATTTATTGTCAAAAGCGAAATGTGGTTTGGAAGTATTCCATCTGAGTGTGGGTGTTTCCGTTTGATGAAAGTTTTTAAGTCTTGTATTGATACGATCACCTTTAAACTGTCTCGTCGTTATTAATAGATCACTTCACCGAAGCCTTCGGCCTCTTTCGATGTCCATAACGTATGCTGCAAATGATTTGGTTATATGACCACCCGTAACAAGTCCGAGTATGAAATTCTTACCGTAATCGACTTCGAATTTCCAAACTGTCTAGGACTCATTTCCCAATACGATGAAAACAATTCGCGTAAACAGGTAGTCAGGAAAATGTTTAACCTTCTAGGCTAAATTTGGCTTTGTATTTACAACATCTTTTAGAGGAAACTGTCAAAGACACATACGTAGAAGATAATCTTGAACAACGACTCGAAGTATTGCGTTTTCTTGGGCTCTGAGGGTGTTTTCGTGTTCTTTGTAGTGGTATAATATCACCTAGCCTCGTGCATCTTGCCCAATTCTTTGTCAGTCTTTGTGTGCCTTGGGTTGGTTCTCGGCAGGCATCCCTAAATAATTTTATTTGGTGTACACTACTGTGTTATTTGTTGTGTAGTGGAGACTAAATATGGTATTTCTGACGATTGAATATGTGAATAAGGTAGAAATACCATATTTAGTCTTCCTTAGATACGACCCCAGAGGGGTTTTTTCTGGCAGGTTTTTTTCTGGCCTCCGTATAACCGTAGTAATGTCCTTGTAAGCGGTTGCCCATCTCTCTAATTCCGACCTCTTGAAGTTTACATGTTAGTAATGTATAACTATTTTTGAATGTGTAAGGAATTGACTGTATATCAGGATTGTATATGGCATATCAGTCGCGAATGTATTTATGCATACCTCGAGCTATATATGCCTCGGGTTGGTACTTGGTTCTCGGCAAGCTCCCCTAAATAAACTTATTTGGTGTACACTACTGTGTTATTTGTTGTGTAGTGGTGACTAAATTTGTTAAATCTTCTACAACGACCTTGAATGAAAAAAATAATTTGTCTCGGCTTCGTTTTCACGTTGTAACAATGCCTTAACGTGTCTAAGGTTCTGCGATATAAACTCTCGAATTACACATTTTTTTTTTCACTGATAATGTTAAACTCTGGAATCGACTACGCTACGAATGCATCTACCGTAAGCACGAAGATATTGCACTTAAAAGTCGATGCATTTGATATCCGCAGTTTAGATAAATATGTTCCGAGACCGAGACGATTTCAAAGACGAGCTGTTTCTGACTAAAGAATTGGCAAAGAAGAATGAACACGCGCAGAAAGTTATTAACTTTTACAAATAATCTTGATGCAACAGAATCAACCGCGCAACAGAAATATCATGGTTTCATTTAATGTTTTCTTTTTTTGTTTCTTTTTTACGTCTTAGGTGTCTAACATCACATACTTAGTGTTATTATGCAAGAAAACAAAAGTTCCTTAACTGCCTTTTTTCCTGGAGAATACTGAATTATTGAATCATATTGCACACGTAAGCCCTATAAACGACATATAATCCTTAGGTATGATTGCCAAGCGTCTTCCAAACAGTAGGCATCGGCCGGAACTACAGCACGATAATGACAATCGTTTGTATCGCTCTCTCTCCCACCATAGTATCCTTATTCAAAGCTTTGTTTATAAACCTTCATGCGTGGCGTATAAATTCCGCGTCTGAGTTAATATACTTCCTATCTCTCTGTTCTACTATTTAATAACCTGTTGCTAGGGAGCTGATACATTATGATATCACCGTGTTTGCAACATAGTGATAGTGTGGCTCTGGTATTATTATTTTGTTGTTTCTTTTCTTTATTTCTGGTCCGTTGAATTTCCAAGAGCTTGAGGTTGTAAGTTTTCTAACCCTCGTGGCAGAGCATGTCAAATTTACTGCGCAACCTTTTCGTGCAACAACAGCCTTATCGACCACCGAGATCTTGGGCTTCAGAGCAATAACACCTGATTTAAGAAAAAGGTAAAAGAAAAAAATACGGAATTAAAACTTTCATGGACACAAGAGCAGTTCGTAGTCGCTCTCTAAGATTGACGAGATTAGAGTGCATAGCTAAAAGGAAGGCGGGACACAGATTATTTGTATATACTTATACATTCATTTCCCAGTCTGTGGCTTTTTAAAAAAACTTTTGGTAATACTGAAGTCAGCCAATGTGGTACGAATTAGTCATTTTTCAGCAGTGTGGCTAAAGAATTTCTACCCTGGTGTAACTTTTTATTAATTCTAGTCCTTTGATTTCCCAGGAGTCTGAGTTTGTAAGAGATGTAACCTTCCTTCCAAGGCGGCATCAAGGTTACATTGGAACCTTTTCTTGCTATCACAACCTTGTTGGCGGCCGAAACACTGGGCTTTAGAGTAGTAATACCCGATAAAAGAGATTTGAATCAAATATGATAAAAAAAATAATGATGACAATGGGTCAATACTCATTCTCAGTCGCATGGTGAGAAGGTCTCAGTGATAATAACAGAAAGTTTCAACGGCGAACAGAAGTTGCCATATTTTTCGTAGTAACAGCATTCTACACGATCATTAACATTCCTCACAGACACTTTGCGTAAAGGAGTCGCTGTTTTTATTACAGCAAAAGAACAGGAGCGAATCGAACAGAAACCCACACCCAGAAAATATGTCACATAAACCTTGATGTTTTTCGTCCGCAAGTTCCACTATCTTCAACCCCAGCATTGTATATCGTTAAGCTGAGAAGTCTCTTTTTAACATTTCCCTCATTGTTGTCAACGAAACCATTGTTTACTTCAAAGTGCTTGTTACTTTTTATTTGGCTGCCATTAAAAAGCCAGAAAGTGTCATCAAACAATGCTGCTGGGTAAATTCCGAGACAACTTAAAGTAACATTTGTACCGTTTGCAATTTCAACAAAGGATTTTATTTTCTGTGTGAATTTTAAATCTGGACCTTGTGTGTCACGTATGTTCACAGCTATGTCGTGTGTTTTTAAACCAATGGTGGAGTTTGCACCACATGTGTAGATTCCACTTTGGGCGAGGGTCACATGTTTCAGTTCCAGCCTTATACTGAGTCGTTTAACTTTGTTTGCCAAGGACATGCCATTCACTTCTTGGTGCAAGACTTCAGGTTTAGAGACTATCTTTCCATTCAAAAGCCTGTACACGACCACAGCGAAAGCTTCTGAAAAGAGGACCCTGCAATTGAGAGTTGTTGTGCTTCCTTCGTCGAGGGTGATGTTTGTCTGCGTGGAAGTGACGTTGAGTACTGTTAGAAGAAAAAAGTATCGGTAATGGATTGATTTATGTGCACTTTCAGATACACATGAAAGTAGATCTGAGATGAGCACCTTGCAGTTTACGTATGGAGTTGAGCCTGCCTTCGATACCCGCCCCAATTAAGAGTGACATTGATTTGAGAAGAATACCCTAATGGGCAAGACGCCAATTTTACACATCACGGTTTCATCACGCTTTCTGCGTTTTTCAAACTCAGCCTGAATCATTCACGTTACATGTATGCGATTCATAAGGTTAAAAAAGAGATAGACGCTAAACGGGCTCTCACACTTCTATTCTCTTGGATGGGGTGGAGAACGAGGCAGGGAGGGATGGAGAGATGGAAGGAACTCAAGAGACTTTCCAGGGAGTGAGGGACGTGTGTTTGTGATGTGTTGGTTGTCATGAAGACCGGATGTTATTCTCCTTTCCCCCCTAAGTGACGAAAAATGAGAATGCACTGCAGCACCTTTTAAGGTAAACGAGAAGGAAAATGTTCTTTAAACTCACATTCTTCCTGAATTGACACCTCTATATTCTCCTTTGCCTCAAGTATCTTGTAAAGGTTTATTTTGAAGACTTTGCAGGTGTATGTACCAACATCTGTGTCCGAAACATTCTTGATGGTTAAAGTAAAGTTTCCTTTTCTTTTATTTGTCTGATAGTGCGGCTTTGGTATTATAAATTTGTTGTTTCTTTTCTTTATTTCTTGTCCGTTGAATTTCCAAGAGCTTGAGGTTGTAAGTTTTCTAACCCTCGTGGAAGAGCATATCAAGGTTACTGTGGAACCTTTTCGTGCAACAACAGCCTTATCGACCTCCGAGATCTTGGGCTTCAGAGCAATAACACCTGATTTAAGAAAAAGGTAAAAGAAACAATACGAAATTGAAACTTTTATAGACACAAGAGCAGTTCATGGTCGGTCTCTGAGATGGACGAGATGGGAGTGCATAGCTTCAAAGGAGGGCGGGACACAAATTATTTGTATATACATATACATTCATTTCCCAGTCTGTGGCTTTTTAAAAAAACTTTTGGTAATACTGAAGTCAGCCTCTGTGGTACAAATAAGTCATTTTTCAGCAGTGTGGCTAAAGAATTTCTACCCTGTAATAACTTTTTATTTATTCTAGTCCTTTGATTTCCCAGGGGTTTGAGGTTGTAAGAGATGTTCAGCCTTGCTGGCCGCCGAAACACTGGGCTTTAGAATAGTAATACCCGATAAAAGAAATTTGAATCAAATATGATGAAAAATAATGATCACAATGGTCAATACTCATTCTCAGTCGCATGGCGAGAAGGTCTTGATGATTAAGCAAGGTTTCAAAGGCGAACAGAAGTTGCCGTAACAGCAAATTATTATTCTCCTTTCTCCCCTAAGTGACGAAAAATGAAAATAAACTGCAGCATCTTTTAAGGTAAAAGAGAAGAGAAATGTTGGTTAAACTCACTTTCTTCCTGAATTGACAGCTCTATATTCTCCTTTACCTCAAGCATCGTGTCAAGGTTTATTTTGGAGACTTTGCAGGTGTATGTACCAACATCTGTGTCCGAAAAATTCTTGATAGATAAAGTAAAGTTTTCTTTTCTTTTATTTGTCTGATAGTGTGGCTCTGGTATTATTATTTTGTTGTTTACTTTTCTTTAATTCTTGTCCGTTGAATTCCCAAGAGCTTTAGGTTGTGAGTTTTCTAACCCTCGTGGCAGAGCACATCAAGGTTACTATGGAACCTTTTCGTGCAACAACAGCCTTATCGACCTCCGAGATCTTGGGCTTCAGAGCAATAACACCTGATTTAAGAAAAAGGTAAAAGAAACAATACGAAATTAAAACTTTTATGGACACAAGAGCAGTTCGTAGTCGCTCTCTGAGATAGACGAGATGGGAGTGCATAGCTTCAAAGGAAGGCGGGACACAAATTATTTGTGTATACCTATACATTAATTTCTCAGTCTGTGGCTTTTTAAAAAAACTTTTGGTAATACTGAAGTCAGCCACTGTGTTACGAATTAGTAATTTTTCAGCAGTGTGGCTAAATTTCTACCCTGTTGTAACTTTTTATTTATTCTAGTCCTTTGATTTCCCAGGAGTCTAAGGTTGTAAGAGATGTAACCTTCCTGGCAAGGCGGAATCAAGGTTACATTGGAACCTTTTCTTGCTATCACAACCTTGTTGGCCGCCCAAATACTGGGCTTTAGAGTAGTAATACTTGATGAAAGAGATTTGAATCAAATACGATGAAAAATAATGATCACAATGGGTCAATACTCATTCTCAGTCGCATGGCGAGAAGGTCTTGATAATAACACAGAGTTTCAACGGCGAACAGAAGTTGCTGTATTTTTCGTCCTAACAGCATTCTACGCGATCGTCAACATTCCTTCCAGGCACTTTGCGAACAGGATTAAGATAAAAGGGCATGAATTGTCAGCAACTGCGCTCCTATTGCTTTCCTTAGCGAAGAAAGGACATCGGGGTGTAAGTTAGACTCTCCCCTGTCTTTATGAAAGACTCTAACGCTTTGTGAATCGTAAAGGAGTCCGAAGATTAGTAACGCAACCAATTTTTTTTTTCTCCCATGATCTTGAATCTAAAGAACTCAGTTAAGCGCTGAAATCTCTGTCATCTATGGCAAGGATTCGTTTTCCTTTCTTGATAGTCTTTAAGGTTCATTTAGCTTGAAAAGACTACTTAAGATGGCTAAGCAAACACTGATCAAGTATTGGCAATGATCAGTGATCACTAACCTCTTCAAACAGTCAAACTTTTGAAATTAGACGAGAAAAGGAGAGCGCAAAAAGGTGATTGTTTATTAACGGTCTTTTTTATTTGTTCTGCGACAAATTTTTAATTTTTATTGCCGTAGACTGCTAAAATCGCACTTTCTTACCCAGATGACTTGTGCTGAGTCATGGGAGCTAGAGTTAAAAACGGGGAGGGAATAGAGAGGGAATAGAGTTTCGGTCGTGTTTCGTTCTCTTGAATTTTCATTAGGTTCTGCTTGTAAGTCCCACATCCTTTATTAGTTTGACTTGAGTTCATTTAAATTTCTACACGTGGTTTTTAATTACTTTGATGATAAAGGTCAACTGAACTCATTTCCACTTTTCAAAACATTCTGCTCACATTCAATTAAACGTCTTTTTCTACTTCTTAGTCACAGCTTGTGTAGGGAAAACTAAGCCTTGTTGTAGTTAAACGAAGATCATGATTAATTAAAAAGCTTGCTTGTAAATATCTGCGAAAATATTGTTTAGTTTTGTGCAGAAACAACGACTCTCCAGTTATTGACTCTTTAAATATTTACATTTACATTACAAACGTAACTTGATTGTGTGATACAGATATCGTCATTCAATGTGAGATGTCTACATTTGCACAAACCTAGCTTAATTATGAAATCCAATTTGCTTTCAATTTGAAGCTAAATGACCAGGATCCGTGTAGTTCGCTTGTTTCACTTTCGTCCATCTAACTGTTCATGGCTCATAATGGAGATAAATTGAGTTTAATTCAATTAAATTTAAATTAATTACATTGAGTGTAATTCAATTAAACTTAATATGTCATCCACATGACTTCCTTTTCAAGGGGAACAGGTGACAATTGATTCATTGTCAAAAGCGAAATGTGGTTTGGAAGTATTCCATCTGAGTGTGGGCGTTTCCGTTTGATGACAGTTTTTAAGTCGTGTATTGATACGATCACCTTTAAACTGTCTCGTCGTTATTAATAGATCACTTCACCAAAGCCTTCGGCCTCTTTCGATGTCCATAACGTATGCTGCAAATGATTTGGTTATATGACCACCCGTAACAAGTCCGAGTATGAAATTCTTACCGTAATTGACTTCGAATTTCCAAACTGTCTAGGGCCATTTCCCAATACGATGAAAACAATTTGCGTAAACGGGTAACCAGGAAAATGTTTAACCTTCTAGGCTAAATTTGGCTTTGTATTTACAACATCTTTTAGAGGAAACTGTCAAAGACACATACGTAGAAGATAATCTTGAACAACGACTCGAAGTATTGCGTTTTCTCGGGCTCTGAGGGTGTTTTCGTGTTCTTTTTAGTGGTATAATATCACCTAGCCTCGTGCATCTTGCCCAATTCTTTGTCAGTCTTTGTGTGCCTCGGGTTGGTTCTCGGCAGGCATCCGCCTAAACAATTTTATTTGGTGTACACTACTGTGTTATTTGTTGTGTAGTGGAGACTAAATATGGTATTTCTGACGATTAAATATGTGAATAAGGCAGAAATACCATATTTAGTCTTCACTAGATACGACCCCAGAGGGGTTTTTTCTGGCAGGTTTTTTCTGGCCTCCGTATAACCACATCACATACTTAGTGTTATTATGCAAGAAACAAAAGTTCCTTAACTGCCTTTTTTCCTGGAGAATACTGAATTATTGAATCATATTGCACACGTAAGCGCTATGAACGACATATAATCCTTAGGTATGATTGCCAAGCGTCTTCCAAACAGTAGGCATCGGCCGGAACTACAGCACGACAATCGTTTGTATCTCTCTCCCACCATAGTATCCTTATTCAAAGCTTTGTTTATAAACCATCATGCGTGGTGTATAAATTCCGCGTCTGAGTTAATATACTTCCTATCTCTCTGTTCTACTATTTAATAACCTGTTGCTAGGGAGCTGATACGTTATGATATCACCGTGTTTGCAACAGGCTATCTGATAAAACCCCTTGAGTGTCGCAGTAGCAATAAAATTACTTAAGGATGGATGTCCTATTCTCTCTAAGAACTCTGCTTAAAAATTCCAGACAAATGTAACTCGCTTTCTATTACAATGTTCTCGTGAGTTAATCTACAACTTCCGCATTCCCACTTTATTTATTGCAATGAACCCCACCCCACTTTTACGACACTTTTTTTAGCAGAGACATTACATCATGATCCTTTCGAAAGTAAAAATTATTTCAATCCCGTGCAGGAAGCAGTCGAAGCGGTTCTTTATGCAAGCTCTCGAGTAGATAGCTTGGCAAGTAAAACATGAGCCTTCTCTTTGCACCTCTGCTGCTTGGAGCACTGCTACCGGCTTCAGGTAAGGGTACTTCAACTAAGAGCAAAATGCATGTGTTGATACTGTGAGTCTAGAGAGGGAAACAGCGGTAAGCCACGTGCAGGATTGATCCCGGTGGATTTGGCAGAAAATAATTTGTTTCCTCTCTGAAACTTGGCTGTCGCGAGGCGAATCTAAGCAGTGTTGCGTTGTTACTTTTTCCGCAATTGGCAGCTTCCTTATGTTAAGATCTAAACTCGATCTTTCTGTTTGCACATCTGATATTTGAAAACTAAGATCAGTGGCAGCAATATTGGCTGACAGTTACCATGGTCGGGAAGAAGCTAATAAATATCAAACAAGGAGCTTTTGAAAGTGAAAGTCATGCGTAAATTTTGCTTTACGGGTGGGTTAAGATTTATTCTCCGCCAGTTGTTCTTTATTCAGGTGAGCTCGGATATGAATAACAAAACGAAAGAGGCCGCATTCACCCGATAGAATCACAAAATAAGATGACTGTAGTTTAAATGATGACTGCAGCTTAAATGATGACTGCAGCTTTGCAAGTGTTTGCAAAGCTCAGAAATAGTATCTCCCCGTACAACTTTTCGTCATAAACAATACTGTCATCTAAATATCCAGATTAGAAAATTAAAAAGTAAAATCCTTAGAAAACAAACTTTATAGAAGCACCTTTCAATGAAACTACGGCAGTACTCGAAAGCAAGTGGTCTTTCTTGTTGTTTATAGTGTAAAATGAAATCTAGTTGCTACCAGAGTGGCTCCTCCAGATCTTTGAGAGTGCAAACCAAACTTGGACGGTTCAACTCCGAGACCTTGCAGGTCAATTTTGCTTTTGAGTTGGTACTTTTTAGGGGTAAATATCAATTGTTGCCACTCCCACACAGATAAGACTCAGGTACCTTTTATAATTTATAGGGGTCGTATCCGAAATTGCCGGCGCGTACCCCCGCCCTCTTATATAAATGTGTCTCCCGGGGGTGATGATACGTGCAGCACACTTGAAATTTAGCATGGACAAATTTTGATGTGATTTTGGGTGAAGAGAAACAAGTTTTGTCAGCGTCTAGTGGCTTGTGCGGAAGGGCCCTTTACCACCGTGTGCATAATTACGCGTCCCGCCAGACGGCGGGAAGCCAACTAAGTGTTCAGACATTAGTATAGAAAACTCCGCCTCTGTCTGGATTTTTGGTGGCCTATTGACCAGTTCCCAATCGAGACTTAAGTCTGACAGGACGCGTAATTTTGCTCACAGTGTTAAGTAGCCTACTTACCGGAGCCAGGCTGTATGAACTTTCCAGACATCTTGATTACTACCTGTGATAAACGCTTGTCAATTCCCCTATCGGCTTTTGGAATCGACTTAACCTTACTTTTGCAATGGACGGACACCTCTTTAGACACTCTACATCTACTATTGGAACCACAACTCTACCCAACATCTATGTGTGGGGCAAATTGTAAAATCATCGGTATCTGTTAGCGTCTCGAAGATTCCGGCAAGCGACAAAATAAGATCAACTTCATTTTCTGGAAAATTTGCAGCTCCGCAAGTGACTTGAAATGTCTTGTTTACAACTATGCAAGGGAACGACTTGAGATATGCAACTTCGGTCTTCTCGATAACTAAACCCACATGTTCCACCAGCGAACGATTTAAATGAAGAGCAAATCTCCATGTTAGCATGTAAGATGAGACGCTTACACAACAGATAATTACCTAAATCAGTTTGTAGCTTGTCAATCAAATTGACTTTTGTAACCATTCTTTGACTTCGGCTGGCAAAGGAATCATTGATTTAGTTTTCTAAATGTAGTAGTTTCTAAAAGGTTTTTCTAGGTATCATGTAAAGAGGATCAAAAGCCATCTCTTGGTATTTCGGAGATTGATGCATCTTTGAATTTATGTGTCACGCTTGTCATGCAACTGATATAATAAGATTGAGAGGATATATAAACTGGAACTCAAATCTGGCTAGAATGTAGTAGAGCATGACCTGATCATCAAAACAGTTCATAAAATCATAAATAAACAAGGTAAGAGTGTTATGTTAGATTTTTTTTTTCAAATTGTGGTGATTTATGCCAGTAAACGGTGGCGACAAGTAGGCACACCATGACGGTATATTTCATATTCGCTAGCAAGTAAATTTTGCCGGACTTTGAGTTCGTCTCAAGATAGAACAACACAAATACACATGGAAATTTTTACAGTAACTTTTTAACCATCCTTTTGTCTTTTAAAAGCTCGTAGCTTGGCAGATTATGTCATATCGGTCATTGTTAAAACTGTCTTTGTTTTGATGCTACTTTTCGTATGTCGGACAAAAATATTCACCAAAAATATTCACCAAAAAATAAATATTTCTTTGCCAGCTTCAATAATGACAGGGGATTAAGTTTAGATGATAAAACAACGGATTATGTTGACAGAAATACCGGAGGTCAAGTATATTCGTTACATGAGGTCACACAACTCGGGTAATATTAAAAAATTTGCATATTTGAGCGGTCGAACGAAAAAAATCATTTCTCGAAAGCTGAAATAAATTTTTATAAAAAAAAACTACACCACAATCATTAGAACACGATGGGCTACAAAATATGAAAGTAGATGTGAAAGTAAATTTTGGGAGACTTGCCGCTGTTTGTCTAATGCTTGCTGACATTTAGCTCTTAATTGTATTTATGCCCTTTTTCTGGGGGATATAGTTACATGAACTATGGATTGAAAAGCAGACTTCCAGATGGCGGTCGAAGGAGAGGATTCTTCGAGCTCTCGAATTAAGATTAAATCGGGTCGTTTTTAACTTTAGGGTGCCTAACAGCCATTTACAGTGTTCTTTTAGGCTACAAAATACATTTCAAGGTAGTGTTTTCTTTATATTTCCATAATTCTTTGATAAAAAATCGATGAAGAATGGCAATGGTCCATTCAAACCTTCGTAGACTTTGTATTAGTTCATGAATGAATGAAGAGGTCTGCAAACGCGGCTCGTATTACGTGTTACATGAGCTCCTCAGTTTTTGGCGCGCAATTTGTCTTAAATTTCGAGCAGTTAGCTAGTTCAAGTAGCGGCGTGGAGAGTTCCAACTTGTGTTTAATTAGAACACAATATCAAATGCCATATCCTCTGCCAAGGCAACAAAGATGCCTTTAAAGATTGACTGTGCTTGGGCAAGAGTGTTTCTTAGAGAAACTAAAAGTTTAAGCAAAACTGAAGGGATTCCCGGTGAAGGAAATGCAAAGTTTACTGCTAGATTGCTGCAAGATAGATTTAAAATCTTTAATGAACATTTTCAAGAATACCCTGGGCTACACATAAAATGGGAAGACGTCATCCGGCATTAGAGAACCATTGATGATAAATTTCACGACTGGAGAAGCAAACCGAAAAAGAAGCATACCTGACAGCATTTCCCTCAAAGAACTGGAATGAGGGCAAAGTAATAAGTAAAAAAGGGAAAAAAGATTACTCGTTGACCAGCTGCCAGGCCTGTCTTTTATTCAACTCTCAATTACAATCTACCTTCCTTTTAAGTAAGTTTTGCAGAGGGGCTAGGAAGGGACCTCTGACTGAACTTAACACAAATGTCAAGAGACAATGTCAGAGAGAACCTAAGGTCACAAAAAGGAAATTAAAAAGCATTGGAGAAGCAATATATGCCACTTACAATGAAAAATGCCAAGAAAACTTTCAAAAATCACTTAGTGACATTCTAGTGCTTGTCCCTGAAGCTGGTCTTCAAAAGAAGTCTTCACCTGCTGAAGAGAAAAAAATAAGGAGAAATGAGCAAAGGCAATCAAAAAAAGAACTAGAGTCCAAAATGTCACAAAATGACGGTGCTGTTCACCTTAGTCTTCGTCAGTCTTACAGTTCAAGACAAGTCCAAAGAATGGCCCTGTCCTATGAAACCTTTGAAGAGGCCAAGGAGAGAGCAAAAACGACCCCACCAAAGGTCAGGGAATGATCCCACACAGCTTCACCTGACAACATAGAAGGAAAGTTGGACCAGCTACTACAACATCAATGTACAACATCAAAACCAAGGGAAGTGACTGAACACCTGGCAATGGAGGCAATTAGTAATAGGCAATAGGGCAATTAGTCAAAGCCTATTTAAAGTAAAAAAAAGTCGATATTGCCCGATTTAAGCCCCCATCAGAAGTGCATCTCAATTCAGAGGATGGCCTTACAGGTAAAAAAAGTAGTAAATTTGTAACTAAGCCAACAGTGGAGAGTTACATCTCTGCAATATCATAAGCAAAAGAAATTGTGTATTAGGATTGAACAACATTTGATTTATTAATTAAAGAACAGTGAGATTTAAGAGTTAAAATTTAGAATTTAGAATTTAGAAGTACTAGCAATACTGCTACTTATCATTTTCATCAGTTTAATTAGACTAAAAATTAGAAAAACATTAGAAGAAGTAGGCCTGAAGTAATAAGAATGCATACAACAGTTTAAGTCAAGTTAATGATGAATATGTGACCCTATAATACTTTCATGGGTTTTTATGATTTCCCTAGCCTCCTGTAACAAAAGGTTTGATTAATTTTCCAGGATTCAGGGTATGCAGAGCTATGAGGAAGTAAAAGGGGGGAGAAATTTCCGTGCCTGTGATGCAATCAAATAAACAACTCAAGCAAAGCATCCATGAGGGAATAGAGAGTGGCAAATTTAACATAGGAGAGCCAGTGATAGAAAGAGAGATCACCAAATTGGTGATAAATGCACAGGGAGAGATAGAGCAAAGGTAATGCCACTTGCTAGCAAAAAAAGAAAAATTCCCTTCCAAGACATTAGAAAAGAAGCATTGATTAAAAACAAAGACCTCCTTCAAATAAAAAACGATGCATTTTATGAAGAGCTCAGTGAAAGTGAGATTCATGCAGAGCTCAAGAAGATCAGTGAGGGTGTAAGGGGAACACATGATGAAATCAAACAAAGGCTAAAAAGCCTTCAGCGGAAGAGGCATTTGCTGATTTGGCATGACCATTCAACCCTTTCAAATTATGGTCACATGCTCTTTTGAGTCAGAGAGATGTATGACCCAGCAATTCATCTCTCTGATGCAGAAGCTAGAGTTCAATGTGGAAAAGATGTGGATGTCCAGGCAACAGTGGAGAGGCCCTATCTATATATGTTGGTGCAGAGCAGTTCCAGCATTGAAGATCAGATAAAATTTGTTCCAGCCAGACATGATGATTAAGTAAATTTAACCCAAAAAGTGAAAACAGAGGAGGATGTTGAATAAGAAGATGAGATGAGATTCATGAATGGAGACAACCCTGCTGCAAACTTTGAATGTGGAAATCAGCACAGAGGACATTATGGTTGCCCAAGTTGTGATGGGCATTTAAGCATGTGCCACAATCTAGATTACATGGCGCAAAGAAAGTACAGGACATTGACCGAATGGCACCAACTGGTGTTAGCAGGAAGGAAAGGAAAAGAGGCAAAACAACTCTTGAACCCATTTAAAGATCTGAAGGTCAACGAGCCATGAGCTGAAATTGAAGCAAGAGGTCTTGGAGATTCAGACAAAACCAAACCAGAACTTGCACAAATTTTAAAAGAAGAACTTGGAGGGGCAACAAGAATTCCAGCACCATTGTTTGGGGATGAGAGCTAGTGTTACTGTGGAAAGTCTCAACCTCCAGTCCTACGAGGTACTGTGTTTTAAAGCTCTTCACTGCACCATGAATCATATAAAATAATTCTGGAAGAAATCCCACATCACATTTCTGACATTGATACACTGATAAAACTTAAAGAAATATTAGCTGTTCAACTTAACAAAGAGAAAAAGTGAGGGGCAGATTATCACAAGACACTAATCTAATTAACTATAGCCCTTTACCAGACAACAACCCATGATGTGAGAGCTTTGCTGGCCACCCAGTGCGAAATGGTGGAAATTTTTTATGCTCAGGACAGAAAGAGATCACCAAAGTTGATATTAAGGTTGCATAACCTGCGTTAGAGGCATGCAATTTTGTGCCACAAAGTGATGACCCCAACTAGAGCATAACAAGAAGAAAGCTCTTTGGCATATACTTCCATCACATGGAAGACCTGGAACAACCGAGTTGAAAGCTTAGTGAGCAATGCAGTTCTGCACATGTAAGCAGAGAAGACTTCAGGAGGAAACACAGCTGTGACCTGCATCATCAGGCAAGAAAAGGAAATCAGCAACACGAGCAAAGCCCTACCAAAGCTGGGAAACGCAGTTTTACCCAAAGATGTCATCAACATCAAATACGGAAGATCACCATTCACCTTCCTAAATAAATACACCTTATTCAATGTTCAACTTATAATAAGTGCTGATATTTTGTGATTTGCACAATATTTTTCAAAGCCCTGAAAATAATTAATATTTACATCCATAAACATTAAGTCCACAGAAAAGCTATCTTCAGTGGGTTCCACATGTACTGTAAGCATGAAAAAGCACCAAAAAGATAATTTAATACATACCATTTTTAGGAACTTTACTATAACAGTCCAACTGATAAATATATGAGTATATGTATGTAGATCAGGAACATAACTGAAGGCAATGTAGCCTGGTAGAAATCTAAAAAAAGAACAGCAACAACATGATTAATCATGTTACAATGTTTAATTTTGTGCAGCAATTTTGAAGTCATCAATTTATTTATGCTTCTAAAGGATTCATTGAACAAAATGAGTTCAAAATGTAACATTTGCAAAGTGCATGATGAATAATGTCGAGGAAATTAAATCTTCTACTCAAGTGATTTTCAAACTAAGCACTGTATTGTACAAATAAGGCCCTCTTTAGTGACATCCTTGAGGAAAAGTTAAGAATTGCTGTATTCTTTTTGAGTAGTGCAAGAAGAGAGAAAACCATGATCATATTTAAACTCAAGAACCTTAAAGCTTATCATTTCCTGTGTCATTTTGTTGTAGCATTTTGTTGTAATTTGGGAAATTAAATAGTGAAGCAAATATACTTCGCTGTATTTAATGATGAACAATTTAATTAATTTAAAATGTATACTAGCCATTTTCTCACTGGAAATCATTGTTGTATGTGTAAGTAACAATTAATTGCTAAACAGAAAATTATATTATAATGTATAAGTACAAGTAAGACTACAGAGCTTTTATACCTTGTCTTGTGAACTAAGCCTGTAATGCTGCCCACTAAAAGATGAGTCTCACTAATACATAAAAGAACTTTGCAATAATTTTTTGTCTAGTTATTAGTTCCCATGGTTAACTTTCATATTAGGACTTTTGATAAAAGGGCAACGGTTCACCCGAATTCTTTTTTCAGAACAAAATCATTAATTCCTCTGCGAAACATGGTTTTAACTTAAGCTAACAAATGCTTTTCCTCTTACAAATGTCCCTTTCTCTCAACGTTTGTAAGTTGGACCTTAACACAGGTTACGCTGATCAAAAGAAAGATTCTCTAACAACACGAAACGATTTTAATTTCACACGCTTCGCCCGAAACATGTTGAATTAAAAAAGCGTGGAACTAAATTAACACCTGTTCGGCGATGAAAGTAATTCATAGCTTTCCTGTCGGTCAACAAACGCATAAAACCTGGAATGATCTGGTCTGATCGAACTCACACTAAATTCAACCGAAGGACGCACAACAGATACAAGCAACACCTTTAAACAACGTTAAAAAGGAAGCAGTGATAAAAAATTTCTTACCTCCATATTCTTCCCAAGTGATTCCAGACTTCTAACAAAAACAAGCCTCAGAATACAAGAGAACGACAGAGTTTCCGAAACTTCGATGTGCCGCAATGTCCGCTATCTTTGCCGCCATTTTGAAATGTTTTTCTTAAGGCGCGGTTGACTTCGCGGGGGGGATTTATCATCCTGAGCCTTGTCTTAGCGAGCCCGAGAAAGGTTGGGATAGTCATCGTAAAAACACTTGAAAGTTAAGTTTAATTAATCGTTTGCCTCACGAGGTAGCGACCTCCAGCGTGGATCAGCACGTTTCGAATGCGTGCCGCATACTTCTTTTTGGATTTGTAAGTTATCGGGTTTATTTATTTATTTAGGTATATCAAAGCACAAAGCGCCTATCTCTTTGCGTCAGTTAACTGACGTAAATGAGAAACTAGTCTGCTTGAAGAACTTTCGATTCGTAGCTGAAATCGATCTGAGACACTTAGGACCTTTCGGTATCTTCGATCTTCTCAAATATGGTAAGAATGTCTCACGGAAACTAGTTGTTGAGAGAACGATATATATCCCTTTGCTTTGTGCACGTTTCGAACCGTGATTACGCAGGTATGGATGTATACTCAAGGAGAGGATATCATGCGGATGCATTTCATCCAGGAAGACAATACTGGAGGAAACGAGACAGAAGAACAAGAATGAGCTTTCTTTTTCCACGACAAGTCTTTGATTCCGCTTTTAAAATAGCTTACTATATATAAGTGAGGAAGGCCTCCGATCGAAGAAAGTTCTATGAGTAAATTTATTGATCTATCGTCCATGACGACTGTTGAACCTGATCGAGAAGAAGGGATCTTCTTGTACGCGGTCAAGAGTCGTTTATCCGAAAAATAGGAGTACTATAAGACATGGGAATGAACTTTTTCAGTCATAGCCTTGAGTCGCGCAAACTCACGCGGAAGCCAAAGTAATTGGAAAAGTTGAATGACATTGTTTCAGTTTCGACGAACATTTAATTTCAAGCTCTTAAAATACAATTTGAATTAGGCGTTGAGGGTTTTTAGATTTTTTGACAATTTGATGATTGACTATCTTGGAAACAAAGAAGTTCTACGCAATTGCACGTGTTCGCCTTGGAGATATGAACCTCATGTAGAAAGGGAACATCTTTATCTTCTCTTCAATTTTGTTGCCAAGCCTTTTGACTACAGAAAATTTACTCCTATGTAATAAATTGGTAACCTTGCATGCGTATTTTCGTAATTGACATTTTGCGATGTGAGAAGTGTATCCCTTTATGAAAGGTTAATCTACTTATTTGGTACAGTTACCTTGATTTTTCACTAAACAAATAGGAATTCGAATCGCGGACGTTTATAGCATATCAGCGTAGATAAAAGTGAAAGACTATGGGGTTGCGAGCCTGTGCTATAAGCAAGTATCATTGTTTGAGAAAAAAATCGTTTCAGAACGTGTCAGGGAGTGTCAGATAATTAAATAAAAATATTTAGCTTGCGCTAGTTTCCAGAATATCTTCAAAATAAATCTTTCAAGATGGAAATAAAATAATTGGGAAATTTTGTATTTAGTACGATCAGAAGAGTCACACGTCACGCAAGATTTTAAAAATTGATGTAAAAAAAATGTTTTCTAGCAGCGAAACTATTTTCGCTTTCGCAAATTGCGCATAAAAAAGAATTGAGATTAACTTTCTCTTAATTTACTCTACTTGTTTTGGGGAATGCCACATTAACATTGTCGTCAAAATGACTTTCCGAGGAGCTGTGTTTGTCGCCTGTATTTTAGGACATTTTTACTTAATTTCAGGTGAGTTTAAACGATCTTTGTTTTGAAAAGGAGTCAAATTACCCGAACAAACGTGCACCTAAGCTAAATTAGTTTGCACATGTGCTCCTCATTTCATGCTTGAGCATGTTGGGCTTGTCACACGAAACGAGGTGACCGTTTAAAATTGGCTCTGTGTAGTACATTGTGCTCTGAATAGCTCCAATTGATTTTTCCTTTAAATAAATCATCTGAGGGGGGGTTTCCCCGGACTCGCGATTAAGCTTTTTTTCCCTTTTCACATTATACCTAAGATCAATGAAAAGTAAGATCGTTTGTCTCACGACTTAGTCGCTCCCGATGAGGATAGCGACATGTCGACTGCTCACAGGTAGTCTTTTAAGGGTAATTAGTTCGTTATCTTGAGAAAGACGTTAAGTGCGTTATTGTTATAAACTCTGTTAAGCCATACTTTAAAATAAGCCCCTCCCTCCCTTTTTCTTGATAGAAAAAGAAAGAGAATCCATCATATGACTATCATTATGCTACGTAAATGATTACATACATTTAGGCTTTTTTCATCAAAGAAATGCATACCTTATAAGGTGTTTTGTGATTCTCGTTGTGAATCTGAACTGGCTCTGATTAGCCCTTTCCTCAGCCACCCTCTTTAGTGAGCCACCAGACTGGAGGGCTCCGAAATTAGCCATGAAGTTCCTCGAGGGCTCATTTGAGCGGTTGTGGAATAATTTTACCTCGCCATGATGAACAACTACAGCATTATTTACGAAAAACCTGGTCTAGGCACTGTAGCACTTTATCTGTAAAGTTTCAGTCAATTTGGTGTTTTCAGCCCTCTTGCACACAATAAAAAAACTTCCTAGCAAAGTTAATCCACATTTATATGTAAATTCCGAAACAATAAACGATTTAAATAAAAAATAGATGTTAGCCCAAAAGAAAACATCGAAACGTATGGGGTCGAGTCCTAGCCGCGGTTATTGTGTTGTGCTCATGCACCAAACAGTTAGTCAGTGTTAGTATCTCTCCCCGCTCAGGAGTACTTCGATGGGTAATGAAAATCTGTCAGAGAAACTCAGCTCAAAAGAGGCTGAGGGAGACACCTTTAATGGACTGGCGTCCCTTCTATTAGAAGCCTGGGTCAGGTTGCTCAATGCTGGGTTTAGATCAACCCAGGGTTAGTGTGAAATCTGATTTCAGATTTGAAAGCCTTAATAAAAAACTCACTATCATTCCTTTTATCTATAACTTGATGATTGGATACCCCAAAAAGGATAGAGAAAATTGTCCAAAAGGGGCTTTTGAACAAAGGAATAAAGAAACCCGGATTAAAATTTAACCCAGGGAAAGCGCTGATCGGTCTTCGGACAACTGGGCCCTGGCCCCTTAATGCTGCAACGGAAACCTGGATTTGCTCCTGTCTTTTGAGACAATAGGCCAGAGAGCTCCTTTGACCTGATAATTAGATCATATTTATGCATAACTCCCGTAGTATTCCTGTTAACAGAAACGGGAGGCAGATTTTTGAATGCAGAAAGATGGCGATCCTCTTCCTACCAAATAAATACGTTACTGTGCCTTTCAATAACACGCAAACTATGGGGTTTCGAGCTCACCTACATTTCATTCCATTCTCCGATCAATCTTCAATGAACATAACCTTACCAGTGTATTTGTTTTCTAAGAGGACTGAAATTTATTGACGGCAGTGTTAGACGTATTTTCAGTGATGCATCTCTATATCGATTGTCCATATTGCAACTGAAACGTCCTTCTTCAAAATGATTAATTTGTACCACAGTAGCAGTATTTTACCATAAACTTTCTTTGAGGTTGGGAAAGGAATGCATAAGTTCAACAAATTTATGTTCCGCCTTTTTTTGAATCTTTGCGCCCTTACCAAGTCTATCTCACAAAGCACAGCGAGCCGCTCTTGTGTCAATGAAACTATAAGTTTCGCATTCTTTCCCTTACATTTTTCTTAAATCAGGTGTCACTGCTCTGAAGCCCAAGATCTCGGTGGTCGATAAGGCTGTTGTTGCACGAAAAGGTTCCACAGTAACCTTGATGTGCTCTGCCACGAGGGTTAGAAAACTTACAACCTCAAGCTCTTGGGAATTCAACGGACAAGAAATAAAGAACAGAAACAACAAAATAATAATACCAGAGCCACACTATCAGACAAATAAAAGAAAAGGAAACTTTACTTTAACCATCAAGAATGTTTCGGACACAGATGTTGGTACATACACCTGCAAAGTCTCCAAAATACACCTTGACAGGATGCTTGAGGCAAAGGAGAATATAGAGCTGTCACTTCAGGATGAAGGTGAGTTTCAATAGCAAATTTTTGTATTCTTGGGCACTTACTGCTTCTAGTATAGTTATCTGAGACTCTGGCCTTTTCTCCATACAGCTGTCTCTGTAATCCTGCCAGTCGTTAAGGCACTTCGCTCCTACGTAGTGACCAGCGAGGGTTCCAATGTTACTTTGACGTGTATTGGTCGGAGGGTGAAAGCGCTCGATACCATGGTTAAATGGAAGTTCGAAGGCCAGGAAATCGAAGAAAGCTCAAACAAGATAGCCATTGCCCAATTCCTCCCAAAGAGACGAGGGAATTTTTCGTTAGATATAACTAATGTCTCGAAGGAAGATATCGGTAATTATTCGTGTGTCGCATCTACGGCCGACTTTGGAAAGGCGATCGTCAAAGAAACTTTTATTCACTTGAATTTATTTAAAACTGGTGAGTAAGCCTTAAAACAATGGCATTAGTGCCTTCCTCTGAACCTTCAAAAGAGAACCTTGCAATCGAATCGCGTAAAACAAAGCCCAGTCAGAACAAAGAGAACATCAACATGAGCCAATTAGAATTCCAAGTAAAGAGAAAACATATGCATCTTGTAGAAGGGTATGAAAAAGGGAATTGAGGCCAAGCTACGTTTGCATTTGGTTTGCATCTGGCGTTAGGAAAGGGTAGAGGGGATGACAGACGTGTCAGACCAAATTTGATTTAATCCCTGATATGTTCACATTTAATAGGAAAAAGGTCTTGATTGCAGTATAATTGCGTTTGAAGCCCTGGTATGCATTCGCATATTTGTGTATTACGATGAAAATTGTTGACATCTATATTTCTAAATCTCTCAAAATGCCACTTGACAATCATTGTGCCTCAATTGATTTCTCGTCAAACCATTTCACTGGTTTATTTCCAACGCTGCTCTCTTAATAGAAATTCACTGGAACATAATCTGTGCAAAGAAATAGTAATTAAAAAGAAAAAGAACCAATAAATCAAAATCAATGGAGAACTGAGAATAGAGAATTTCCATTTAATGGCAGTAACACCGAAATTGCCAAAACCCTTCAACTTTGACCAAATTCCAAGGTTGTGCTGTTCAAAAACGAACGTGTAATTGATGTTCCGAAACTTAGGTTTTCATTGATTATCATCTCTAGTGTCGTGGCCCAGAGGAACTTATGCTTTGCCGATGCCAAATAGTGGCTGCCCAATTACAAGTGAGTTCACTTGGTCAGCGGGTTATCATCGGCAAGACACAGAGGAAACAGGTCCACGAAGTAGTTGGTCCAGTCCACTTCACTTGAAAGGAGATAAGACTCCCACCCAGATTACTCAGCATTTCTGTGTAAAGACAATTGAAACTGGGGGAAGACTTTGGCCATCAGGGCAATATTGTATATACAGAAAGGGAACGTGCCCAGGCGGTAAGGTGTATAGTTTTTGAAAGCGACCGTATATGAACTTATCTTTCGCCATTGTGGTTCATGAACCTTGAACCTTTTTTTTTTTTTTTATTTTCGCTGGTTCTCATTCTTTCCCTTGGTCTTTTTTTTTGGGTCCTATTTCAAGATAACCAAAACTGTGCATTTTGATCCGTGGCCATCCCAGGAAAGGGTCTGTAAGAACTTGCATGGTTCTGATACCAAATATGATGATGGCGACCTCAAAAGCTTCACAGATCTAACAGCTAACGTTTTTATAATAAAGATTTGATTTGATCCCCGGACCAAAGAAGGCGTATGAATACTAAGGTCAGACAATAAAAATATTTACAACCGAGTAACGAGATTCAAGGTAGTATTTTCTTGTGTGCGACAGGATTTCAAGAAGGAGAGATCAAATGGGACGACGAGGACACGAAAAACGACAACATGGCTGAAGGCATTTTACCTGACGGTGAATACAAAAAGGATACTATTTTGCAGTTCTGCTGTCGATCAGATGGGTCAGCGGAAAACCCTATTGAGCTGCCTATTCGCGAGCCGTTTTTCCTCCTTAAGCACTCAAGCCGTTGCCAGGCAGTTTTGGGTATGCGTGTCACAGAAGAGTGGTTATTCTGGGACTGTGAAGACCGAGAAAACAAAAACTCGTACAATGGAGAGGTACCAGCGTCTTTTATTACGAAGGACGTCAAACTACATTACTGCTACTACGAAAAACAATGAAAAAAAGGCATCCGTTGCTCTTTGGGAATGAAATCTTCATCTTAAGGGTCGGCTAACTTGCTGAATTTTCATTGATATATTTTTGTTGCACTTTCATACACTCAAACATTCAGGTAACAAAAGCTACATTAATTGTCTAAGAGGCTCTCCTTTTTTCGGCGCTTGGATCAGATGGGTATTTAAAGTAATTCTCTAGTTTCGGCGATCGTGTTTCGTTGCTCTTTTTTCACCCAATGCAGATTAATCTATGATTAACGTAGAAGGTTATACTTGCACTGTCAGCACACACCCCGTTTTACTAATCGATGTGTCGCAAATAGCAAAGATTGCACAAATTGCGTGTATAGACTGGATAACTACAGATTAATGCTGAGATTTGTGGGAGAATTTTAAAAATTAAATTTTAAGAAATTTTAAACACATTTATTTTAAATCATTTTTGTTTTACTCGTAGGGTCAATTTTATACTTAACTTAATAAAATTTAACTTATTTAAATTATACTGGAAATGATACAGAAATTAATAAAATAATACGTCCTTGTCCTTAAAAAAGGATTTATTCTGTTGAATTTGACTTTTTGATCTTCCTCCTTGAGTAAATGACATCTACCGGTCTTTAGTTCACTCCAGCCTCGGAGCTTTAAATTCGATGTTTTAGATGTTTAGCACCTAAAAGAGTGCGTCACACAGAATTTCATGAAGAGCAATTGCCAATTCATCATCTGCTGAATTGCGCTTTTTCCAGCGCAAGGTTGGAACCCGACAATTCCAGCGGTAGTTTTGGACAAACTGGATCATCCGAAATCATACCCAGTCCCAATCGTGACCCAGATGAACCATTTAAAGAGCAATCTGACTGCTTAATAGAGTTCGGACAAAAAAATAAATGCTGAGTGTTCCTAACAATCGCTTACGAATTTAGAATATTGACTTTTGTCGATTAATCGAAGCGCTGGACAGTCAACTGTCTTACCTGTTATATCGATATTCAGCTGATGGTCTAAAAGACAATCTTATGTCATGTCTTTCTATTTGGAGGCAAAACTTATCTTGTTGTCAAAATGCAAACTACGCTACAACATGCATAAGGGGAAAACATCTGTGATATTCCCTAAAGAAAAATCTCAGCAAGGTCATCTGAGGCTGA
The DNA here is from genome assembly GCF_964200805.1 of Pocillopora damicornis. Classification (NCBI taxonomy): domain Eukaryota; kingdom Metazoa; phylum Cnidaria; class Anthozoa; order Scleractinia; family Pocilloporidae; genus Pocillopora; species Pocillopora damicornis. The sequence continues at coordinate 16,872,303 of NC_142678.1, forward strand.
AGAAAGTAATGATATGAAACTGCTCTTCATTATCAGAGCAAACATTACTATTCTAAAAGGTTTTATTAAACCGAAGAAGTGGGGTTTAACCATGAAAATGAAATGTTAACTTGCCTTTCGGTCATAATTTGAATGGCGAGGAAAGTTCTTCCCCTATGAGACTTTTCATTTCCTATTCATATGCTAATTTTGAGCTAATAATTTCTCTAAGTTAAGAAATTACAAACAAATCAGAAGACTCGACACCATGACTGTTTGATTACCATCTGTCCACATCGTCGTACCGGATAATTCAGTTTTTCGGTGATGAAAAATAATGTTGTGAAGGTTAACTAGAACTAGCAATAATTGCTTTATGCCTTTTAGCAATGTTTGAATCACCTGAGTGGAGAGGGCCTCTTAAGGACAGATTCTTCTCACATCTTAAGCATGTGGTTGTCTTAATAATGTTTATGCAGTGTTAAGGGACATCAGGAAAGCAAACAAGAACAGCATGAAACTTCTATCTTTTTTTTATAGTATTATTATCTCTTCTGAAGATAAGATGGGAAAAATCTTGAAACTGTTAACACAAGAAAAGCAGACAGATCAAATTTACCGACGGGCTTTATCCATATCTAAGCCTTTTTGCTAAATTTTGTCTCAGCTTAATTTAAGTCAATAGACTCTGTTTTATCTGTAAGGGTGATAAACAATGAAAAATATTCATTTTGTTGACAAAAAGAAGCAGAATCAGTCATAAGCGCGCGCGTTTACGTATCTGGTCTGACTAATCTCAATTTGGCATGGGGAATTTTTTTTAAAAGAAGCGTAAAAAGTGCATTTTTTGGTTGTATTGTTCTATTAAAGTTTATTTTCTCTCTTGACGAGCCAATACATGAATGGAGGCTTAACAATTCATAACAAAAGCCCAATTTGGTCTGCACGGATTAGATAGAAAATACCTTTTTCTCAGCTGGGTTTAAAGCTGAACAAACGACTTTTTAAACAATAATGGATATTGTCAAAGAAAATGCAGTATGTTCATCAAAAATTTCTGTTCACAATACTCTTCTCTGATGAGAAAAAAACGCAAGTTTTTATAGACGAAAAGGTAGGCGTAAACGCTGTTTTAAACGTACCGCCGATAACAGCACAAATGTTTTTTGCATATTTTATATTTTGCAACTGGTAGATGTCGAGGAGCTTATTTAGGTACCCATTCAAGTTTAATTTTGGGCTAAAATTCGTGCGAAGCGCACCGATGGTTTTCCAAATAGGTGTTTCACAAGAAACGTTGAATCAAACTTTATATTCAGATATTACGTATATTTACAAAAGCTTTCAATGTGATCGAAAGCTTGATATTCTAGGAAAAGGTTTAATGTCATGTTGCAATGTTTATCTTTTCGAGCGCTCTTTCTACAGAGCGCAATTGACATCAGAATCTGAAAACTATCAGTGTTGCGTTTAAAGGAACTTTCATAAAATCACAATGAAGGGAATATATCTCGAATTCAAATGTACAAACAAAATGTTTAGAACAAATGAGCGCACGCGTACGATGTAGCGTCGTCTTCGGTCTCAGGGCTTCGATTCTGGCAATTTTATGAAATATGTCAAGGAAATAGAAGGCAGAAAAAGGATTCGCGATAGCAGAAGGGTAATACATTCATTTTGAAAATGTGGTCGAAACAAATGGAAAATTTCCTAAACATGTCTCAAAACTTTTGTATGGCGTTCGGTTTGAAAAATTGACGTTTAACAATGCAGAGGAAGCCACAATGCAGCTTTCAGAGCAGATGTAGATAATATAGATAATATACATATATGAAAATTGGCGCTAACCTTGTTGAAAGAGTGAGGCCACTGGGGCTTATAGTAAAATGTTTACAGACGCGAATGTTTTCCTTTATCAAATCAATGTCATTCACAGTGGTAAAGGTGATTGGATTAAATATTCAGAAAATTAAGAATTTTTAAGTTATCAGGGCAGAAATTCATAATGGTTTTCATAGCAGTTTTGCAACTTTCATTATTTATCAAGCACAATTCTCAAAATCTGTATCGTCAGCGAGTGATGAAAATTAAGATTTGCAAGATCAAGCGCATGGCGAATGAACTAAATGTTTTTCGTCACTAGTTGGATTCCTCCATTTTAAGCACGATTGCAATGAAAGTGAGTGTTTTTGTAGAAATTCGACGAAGCTATGACAGGAAAGCTTCAATGTCCGCAGTTAAACTTGCTTTATTATGAACCAGGCCTCTATCGCCGAGTAGAAAGGATTTAGATCCTGATTTTCAAATAATAAAAGGTGGTAGTTACATATTTGTATGTTATTATGGAAGTGCGTGGAGGTACTTTTTTTTTACTTCAACTAGTTTTATTTGTAACTGTTTAAAGCGCCAAAATAAACTAAAATTATTTTCAATTATTTCATATTAGAAACACATGAAAAGTTAGACAGACCCCAGACAGTGTCAAGGAGGTTGTTTCAGCGTAAGTGTCAAATTAGTTGATTTTTCATCAGAATCTTTTAGATGGAGTTGCTAAAATTTTTAAGGTTAAATTAGTTATTCCTGGGGACTTGCTGTCTGTTGCATACCATAATCGTGATAAGAATTTATCCAAAAAACCGTGGAAAAGGACTAAACGACCTTGTCTAAAACGCATGCAAAATTTAAATTGCGAAAAGTGTAGCACGCACCCAACCTGCTAATTAGGTAAACAAAAAAAACGCGAGTTTCAAAGAAATCTCTCATTATGTTAAATAATCGAATAATTGATTAAATATTCCATATATTTTTTTCATGTACTAGAATTTTGGCTGTTAGTTTTCGAAACTTAGTACGCCCTTATTTGAGCACTGTATCGATCTCATAAGCTGAAAACGTTTAAGTGTTCTTGATGACCGCAAAAGATCTTATGGACTTTATAGTTCGTTGGCGAAAAAGTTATGCCTAAAAAACTGAAAGCAACATAAAAGTTTGGATCGTTAAGTGCAGCCGTTATTTTGCTCCACCTTCTGTCTGTATTTTCTCTGTTCTACAGCGTAATACCGTGGCATATTTTGCGCTTTCCATTGCCGAGAAGGCGTAATAGTGGGATAAACAATTGCAATAATTATTCTTTGTATTTGTCTGGTTAAAACAGTATATATCCGTTACCTTTCTGAGGACAGATATGATTTAATCAACTGTTTTATTTCATTAGGAATGTTTCACTTATTTACATTTTCTATTAAAGCAATAGGCCGTACTTTCTATCGGTTTACAGAATGTTTCAACTTTCTTTGAGTTTACCGGTTCAATGAACGATCGGTTTCTCACCAATAGTGTTACATTTGTTTTACAAATAATCGCACTCGCGTCATAAATTGGCGTTTTTGGGGCCATTTGAATGGATGTATTACCAAAGCTGAGCGTTGATCCTAAATCAAAATTTATCGACGCCTGTTCGAACACTTCTCAAGAAACTTTCGTCGATGCTATATATTTTACCCTGTAAAAAGCTGCGAGGATACAGGTAATCTTTTTTTGAACTTTTTTTAATCTTCACATTCTGCTGAGTAAATTGGACCCTAGTTTATTATTTGAGTGGTCATTTTGCGATGAGCGACCACTCTCAAGATAACTTTGAACGATTACAAAACTTAAACGTTTCTCAGTTCCTAGAAAAATTGTCTTCCTTTTTTTTCCCATTTTTTTTATCAGCGGTGCAACTTTAATTTTGAAAGGATTAATAATCTCTCTTTCAAATAATCTTTGGGGTTTTGCAAATTGTGTTGCTTCGGCGGGAGAAAATTGTAGAGTACACTGCTTGTCCATTATTAATAAGTTAACATATATTCTCGAGGAAAATTTGGAATTAATGAGCATACCAAAATCAGTTTTCTTCGCCAGAGAATTATTCTAATGTTTTATAAGTTTTTTAAAAAGTCTTCTCACGCGATTTATTCCAAATTCTACCCAAGTTATTTTAATACTTATTCGGATCAGATGACCGAGAATGATATTTGGGAAAACTCACTGTAATAACCTCTAACACAAATAATTTTTGAATATCACAACATTTGCTCTTAACCTAGGCCAGTCAACTTAACCTAGGCCAGTCAATTAGAGTTGATAAATTAAACTCACATTTTCCGAAAACATCGAGATAAAATCGCGCGTGAGTTATCGAGGTAGAGAAGTATTTTGTATAAAAGTTATATAACTATCAAGGTGTTATAATCTCCGTCAGGCGTGAACTCGAGCTCCTTTGCCACCCGTTCGGCGGCAAACATCATCATCGGAAGATTACTCATTCAACTGAACCTTTTTTAAACTCGCATTTGAGTGCTGTCTTTTTAGAAAGTAGTTGGGCCAATTTCTCATCATGAAACATTCAAAAGGAGAAAAAGCCCAGCCCTTAGTTCTAAACCAGAGCTAAGCCAAGGAAAAAAGCGCAAAACATATAAATTTTCTAGTCCAAACTTAAGTTATCATGCGGAAATCGAAAAGGTGTCGTAGTTTTCCCAACCTTTAAAGATTTTCAGAGTAAATGTTTTTCTCCTAGTTTTACCCATAAGCGCTGACCGAGAATGTAATCGTTGAAGCTACTTACGAAAAACGTGTCCGGAAAACTACCACTTTCCCGTGAAGCGCTACCATACCTGTTTTGAACGTCAGGGGTTCAACTATATCATTTGCAAGCCTCTTACAGCGTATGACTGGTGCGACTTAATTTCCCGAAAAGGCGTGAGATGTTTGGAAGAACTGATGGAACTCGGTGAAAGTTGATAAGAACGTTGACTGAACAACGAGAAACAAAAGAGTGTCGGCTTTTTCTTTTTTTAAATCAAACACTTTCATCGTGGCGGCCTCGGAAAGTAACCTGTTGGCAAATCTTTTAATATTCTAATTCGACAAGTCTTTTCAAACGGAAAACCAACTGCAATGCGAAAAAATCTTTGAGAGACTGATCTTTTGTGATTGACATCATCAGAGATCACGTTCGATAACCGACCAATTCAACGGAAATTCGGTAATTTTTGTGTTTACCGGTTTTCTTAGCCTAGGAAGAGAAGTTATCCAAATAGCTCAGAACTTACTCGAATTCTACATTTAATAACCTTTTCGTTGATATATTGCTTCTGGTGGTTTCCACATAAGCTAGCGCACGTGCAAATTTCTTTCAAAAAAGAGCCTGCGATCATAGTGTAACCTTTGAGAGGCTAACTCACCTCTGGCGCGTGCGCATTTAGAAAGTAGAAAATAGCGGCACCAACAGCCGTTTGAAGTAACTGCCGTCGAGTTTCTTACAATCCCACTCAATTCTGGGATGTTGACAGCGGGAGAGGGTTTAAATTTTCTCGGTCGTTTTTTACAGGATGCAAGTGTTATTGAAGTATATCACTTCAAGAGCGATGTGTTTGAATTCTTCGCTGGTCTGGCCAGTTTTATCTTTAAAGCAGGTAATTTAGTGTTAACAACTGGGTTGAAAACGTAAATTAGCCACCGTAAAGGGTAAAAAAGCTGACGTTTCGAGCGTTAGCCCTATAGCTCTGACGAAGGGCTAACGCTCGAAACGTCAGCTTTTTTACTCTTTACGGTGGCTAATTTACGTTTTCAACCCAGTTGTTAACACTAAATTACCTGCTATACTCTCCCACCGACGCAGCACCACAGTTTCTTTAGAAACTTACCCCTTTATTCATTTATCTTTAAAGCGTACAGGATTCAACGTATTACCAACGACATCGAACTCCCAAGGTGGCTCTCTTGTAAATGATTTTTTATTTTATGCACTGACCATAGGAATTAATTTTTCCAAGGATTACTATATAAATGAAGCTGTCTTCTCTGGATTGCCAATATGAATAAAACTATCGATTTGCCGATAAAGTGCGTGAGAGTCAGCCCATATTCTTGTTCTTACCCTGGAGGGGCTGAATATAACGTTCAGAAGAAGACTTCATCAATCACAGTAAACAAGTGGGGCAAACTTTTCTACATATTGAGTCATAATGACCTCGTTTCATCGTTTCTCAACGATACATGACCAAAACACCTCGTGATTGTCGGCTTTTACAACAAAGCGCTCTGCTTCTTTTTTATTTCTACTGAAGACATTGGCGATTTGACGCCCATAAGAGGTCAAACTGGAAGAACTTGCTGCACAAGCTTCAAGTGTGGCCTAGCCCCTTAGAGCCCATGAGGAGAGTGCAAATTTTGTAGTCTTCGAAAAAAAATATATGCCTGTTTCTCTCAAACTGCACTCGAAATTTTGCTTACTTCCGAAGTCATGTTCGATATTTTTTGCACTTAATTTGAGCTGCCCTCGCTGTTTGGATTGACTTACCGGCACTCAACAATTAACATGCAAAAAGTTTTGCATGTACGTGATTTCACAAATATCGACTAATCTGGCTTATGCTATAACAGTTTTTGATTGCAGAAGTCTATTTCCAGAAATTTCAGATTGATTGCAAATTTTGCAAAGCAAATGTGTGGTAATTGCAGTACTACTTTCCCCTTTCACACCAAATCTAAAACACATTTTAAGCAGTTTTTCCAAACACGGTTTGAAGGAGTTTTTTTTTTCATCGAAGTTGCTTAAACTGATGTTTAAACTCCTATGAAAAATTTAGTATTTATCGCCGACTTCGTTTAACACAAAACATATTTTGCTGTTGTGTATAGGGGCGTAAGATTGTTATAATGAATTACCTTTGTCAGCCATTTGAAACGTTATGTAAATCTGCCTCAAAGCAGAACGTTGATTACTTATCTCTCGCTCTCTTTTCTCACTCTTTTAAGCAGGAATGACACGAATCCCTCGAAATAATTGATCGACTTCTGACGGAAAAACCAGTGATTGTCTTTGGTCAAGTTTTCGTCGAGTGAATTTCGTCGAGTCAATTTAAATTAGTTTGGTAACATCTGGCTTTTGTTTGGAAAGACCGCCTCAAGACACAGGAAACAGAGGCAAATAGTCAAAGAGATAACAACGCTATGACTTTTAAACTTCTCTTCGACAACCTAAGTGAAAACGCAACTCAAGAAAGAAACAGCACGCAGGTTATGCCAACGTTAAATGAAAATTATCTCCCTCTCATACTGTTAGGCTTTCTTTCATGCCTCATAGTCATTGTAAATTCTCTAGTGATCGTTTTGGTGAGCAGAAATAAGCAACTCCAAACAGTGACAAACTTATGCTTAGCTTGTTTAGCACTGTCTGATCTTCTCTCAGGGCTTGTCGCCATTCCTTTGATATTTGCCTGCAATCTCACCGTTTCAGACGGATTGCGCTTCTGTATTGCTATGGATCTGGCCTCCAGGTTCATAGCCATCTCGACAATATTACATCTTCTCGTCGTGACGTTTGAACGATACGTGATGATTATCTACCCCATGAGATATTACAGAATCGTGAGCAAACAACGAATAGGGGCCTTGATGATGTTTGTTTGGACCTTCTCTTTAGCTGTCTCGCTTATACAACTGATTTGGATCAGCCTTGGGTCAACTCAAACACCAAATGAACTTTACAGTGATGTTATTTACAGCTACAGCTGCTTTGTGGGCCTTGTCGCTCTTCCCTTATTACTCCTCGCGGCCGCTTATGGACGCATTTTCTTGGTGCTGCGCGGTCAACTACGAAAAATTCGACGACAATTGTCTCATATTCGGAACTCGAGAGGTGCTCGGCAAAAGCGGGGACAAAAACGTGCCGTGACCATTCTAGCCTCAATGATTCTCGCCTTCATTTTTGGTTGGTTTTCGTACTTCCTTAGCTCGATTTTCCAGGACGAGAATATAGTGGTACACTTTCCACCAGCCGTCAATATATTACTTCTTTTCATGCGATTTGGAACTTCTCTTGTCAATCCCCTCTTGTACACTTTGTTTAAAGAGGATTTTAGAAGTGTTTTAAGGTTGTTCGCTTTTAGAGATGAACAAAATCATTTGAACCAAATTCCATTGAGCACCAAAGCCGGTAGGGCAACGACATCTGATTAACAGTAAATGTGGTAGACTCAGTGTTAGACTCCGACGGTGAACCCGCTCTCTTTTCTTCAAATTCGTTTCCCAATTTAAAACAGAGTAATTCACAAAGGCTTCCTCATTATTGTGAATGTACGTAAGAAGGTCTAAATTAATTTAAAACTAAATAATGTAAAAAATAGCCGGCCAAAACGCAATAATCAAAATGGCAGATTTGAATGTCTTGGTATAGAAGGAAAAAAGGGGCTTCCAGTTTGTGAGAAAGCTGCAGTAATTAATAATTCTTAATAAATGCAAGAGAATAATTGAAGTATTTGGAAAAATGCTCTCCTCAGTATTCAAATCAAATGCAAAATTTTCACTTCATTGCATAAAAAGGTAGAAGGCAAGCGTCAAAGCTCAATTGCTTGTGTTTGCATGACATAACTGTTATTTGTTATCTTAGTGAGTTGTTAGACAATACCAAATATTAACCGCATCAACTATTTAAAACAATTGAATTTGTCATTTTGCAAAGTTTGTGAATACACACACTGTCGAGTGCTGTGAGACTCAATCTAAATCAGTCAAAATTCTCTCGTAAAACTAAGTTTGCTTTATTTAAATAATTTATGCTTTAAATAACCACAGTAATGACTTATCTTAGTCAATCATACAAGGAATACGAGTATTCATTATACATCATAAATATTAAAACTCAATCAGTGTCGATAGCATGCACAACATGAATATATTAATCATCTGAAAAACATAGTATTATGTTGTATTTCACTTGTAAGACGATTTCGTCAAGTCTTATCCTAACCGGTTCTTGTGAATAATTGTTATTTACTGTGAATCTTTCTGTTTTTTATTTTAATTTAACTTCCATATCTTTCCCTTCTTTTTTTTTTCTCTATATGTGACATATCATAGCGTAGTAGAGGTTTTAAATATAACTATGAAGTGCGTTTTTAAGTTCAACAGAATAAATCTCCTTTAAGTGTATCGCTTTTGTTTCTCTTCACCACGCTCGCTCACTCTCTCAACCAATCAAATGCGAAACTGATACCAATCGTCACATGGTCACTTGCGTTTTTCACACTTCATTCCTTAAAGGTTTATTTTATTCCCATCATATTCGGCGAGTTCTCATTTTCTCCTTGTTATTCAGCCCTATGCTTTGATTGCTTTCGTGACTCACAATACTCCATGTAAAAGTGCTCTATAAGAACTTTTCTACTGTTATGTTTCACTAGATCAAGACACTTCAGTACTTTTTTAAAATAAATTTGCTTGGAGCGGGCCAAGTGAATGAACGTAAAACTATATAATTACAAATGTATTTGTTTATCAATCGGAGAAATTCCCACTGAAATAATTAATTAATGAGCGCTTAAAGAGAGAGCCATGTTCTGAAGTCCATCCAGTTAGAGCCCAAAAGGACGCGACCATCCGTAGTACTTTCAATCGGGAGGCGACTGGCTTTGGAGACTATTACTGTCAGCTCATGTTTCACGTCTTTGTTCTGTTTATTATCATAATATTTGAACTCAAGATCCTTCATCAAAAACCCATAGTTCTTTCTCGTCAGTTCCGTTGTTGAATTGTGTGGTCTCTGCCGATAAAGAGCAAGAGAAGGGTAACTCTTTGGCACTACATTCCACTGTATCCCTAGCCTGTTACATCACTCATGGCTCAGTGGTAAAGGAGCTTGATATAGTCCATAACCAATCAGAGTTCGGGAAAGACTATATTGTTTTTAAATGGAGCAATCAGAGGGTAGGAGTTTCATCCAAGAAGCAGCGGACGGAAAATTAAAATGCTTAGGTTGTTAAGTGCGCTGTTTCCGAAAAAGTATAACACAAACAACAAAAAGCAAATAACATAATTGCGCTCTTTGAACATCTTTCTGTGTAAAGGTTTGCACTGAGTCCGCTATTTAGCATGGTAATTTTTTCAGTTCGCATCCATTTTGAGACGTATTTTGTTTCATACTTTACAGTCAAAACTAGTTTATTTTTACATTAGAGATGCTAATCTGACTGTTGCCTTTCAAGCTGCACTAACCTTTACGACCAAACTTCGTCCATCAACAGCCAGTAAATACTCTGGCCAATCGGCTGGGTGAATGGCGTAATGACTGAAAGACGAACCTTTGAAGTATGTTTTGAAGACGAATTCTGTGCCTGGAAATAGATATACAGAGTGATAATTAATTCAGAGCAGGAGCGGCGCTTAATTCATTGACATTTCAGATGTTGTTACATACATTTAGTCTCAGTTCTGTCGAGAATTGCTGGTTTTCACGTGACGTCACTAAATTTCAGACTTCAGAACTATTGATCCTCCTGAGATTTTACTTTCATGATGTATTAGAGCAGCTAAAAACTAATATTCAGACAAATTTTCACTCCAAATGGGTTCTTGGTTTAGTGATAGACTACTCTTGAATTTCTAAGCTTTTGCGTGACGTGGCCTTTTACATGACGAGCGAGAGAGCTGTTATGTTGGTTTAAAAGGTGACTTATTTAGGGAAATTCAGCTATCTGAACAGTTCTTGTATTAGAATAAAGTATTATTGTTACGTTTATGAGTTCTTAGAGAGATAAATTCACGCTTTTGTAGCAAAACTCAGTGACAGATGTTTCTGCTGGTTTCCGGCCGCCATGTTGGTGCCCATCTAGGTGGGCACCAGCATGGCGGCTCCATACAAATCTCTATAAATTTGGGAAAAACGTTTCTCCTCATATCTTCCGTAAGAAAAATTGCTGTGACCTGAATCTTGGCGAGAGGCTTTACATATCTAGCTTCTTTCTATTTCCAGATTCTAGACTAAATCGATGGAACGGTTTTTATTTTTTATTTTGATCTATTTTGAATGGCGTGACACTGAAAACCAGCAATAGCTTTGAATCTAGCTTTTTATGACAGAAATTTTAACAAAGCTTGAAAGGTGAGAAGCACTGCATTGAAAAGAGGATTCACCAAAGCTAATATCTATCCTCTCAAGACAGAACTGCATCCTTGTTCCTCACAATCGTTGATAGCACCTTCAATAGAGAGCGACTCCCTGCTTTCCTCCCACCCTCCCCCCCCCCCCATCCGATTTTGATTGATGGTATATCAAAGGCAAAAGAAAGAAAGTATGGGAAGGGAAAAGGAAAAGATTGAATGAGACAACGCTCAGCTAAAGTGGGACATCCTCAGTTATTAATGTTAGTTCCGCTCTCCTTTGACATGGGGTGTTTCTATTTAAAGCCATAGCACGTGTTTGATAATTGCACATCAATAGAGACTGAACTTACTTTTCGACGATCAGTTTTATTTCAGGTATTAATAATTTCATTGGCTTCCTGTTAGGAATAATTGATCGCTTCAATTAACAATAAATACTTACCTGTTCTGGGGCCTGTTATGTTTCCAGTAAAGGAAAGTTTAAAGGCTCCGTCTTCCCCGTTCTGCTCAGCTTTGAGGAGATTGGCCCTGCCCTGTCTCCTAAAAGCTTTTATTGTGTGTCTTGTGCTCTGGGTGATTCTGTATTCCGTTCTGCACGTCGAAAATAACATACAGGGTAGGACAAGCAAGATCTAAAAGTATTGAATAGAAAAAAATAGAGGAAGTAAATAAAATAACATGTGATTAGAGTTGATTAACCTTATGGTAGAGTGGAGGTCGGCAAGCTGTTCAAATCCAAGTTTGTTAACCAAAGAGTGGTGGAACAAACCCACCGTTTACTTAAGCAATGCACAGATTAAGAGAAAAATATGGATGAAAATTGAAGAATTGATTGATCTGGTCTGATGATCCCGAAGGCTGATGCGAATGCATCTCATTGACTATGAGAAATGATCGATCTAACCTAACGCAATTAAATTAAACCACCAGTATATCGCTCAGATTTGCTAAAAAAAGAAAGTATTGCAAAAAAAAAAAAACAAAAACAAAAAACAAAGAGACTCAAGAGTGTCTAAGAATTGTAAATCGAACTCTCGAACTGGGCACGTCGTCACCAGCCCACTCACGGGCAAGGCATGCTCGAGTATTTGAGTTCAATAGACAGCTTTGCTAGGAGCGAGAATATAAACCTGAAAGCACTGAGTTTTGCGACAAAAAAGGAAGAAGATGCGTTTGGGAGAATGAAATTAACAGCAAGGAAGACTGAGCTCCTTCCAAAATTTCTCCCCCGAAAATGGCGAAAAATCAATAAAAAGAGGAAAACTACGAAGTCAATATGTGGCCAAAACACTTCTCTATAGTGTCTAAACATGCTTTTTGAAATGTTTAAGTAGTCCAATGGTTAAAAATAAACTGCAACACTTTGATGGAATCGAGACGTTTACGTTGTTTACGAAAAGGCAACACGAGTTAAAGTGAATACAATCGTACAAGTACAATTGTCCAAAATGTAGCTGTGGATAGACCTGCGTTTAAAAACTTCTGAGTTCATTTAATATTATTTTCTTTAGTGATTCTAAATCAAGTTCTTTTGGATCACTCGTTAATATCTCTTAGGGTTAGTGGATTACAGTTATTTAGAATGTGGGTTAATAAAAGCATACTTCGGGCCAGAAAAAGTGTGGACATTTCATTATAAATAACCGATTGCGAAGAACTAAAGAAAGAATCGTAACACTTCGAAAATTCAAGTGATTGACGATTTACGACGCCATTGAAAAACGTTGACTTACCAGTAGTTTTGCGACGGCCATTTTACACCGTGAGCTATCAACTAAGTTTGTTTGTAATCCGTAAAGCATTGTCATTTTATAATGGCTAGTGATTTCGAAACTGTTTCCTGGGCTGTTCCCTTTCCTGTAAGTTTTTAAGATAGATGTTAACGACTCAGAAATAAAAAGAACCTCCGTCTTTTCGACGTAAGGGAACTTTCCATTCAGCGTCGGAGAAACACAATAATGCTGTAACGCCATATTTTCCGGCCTTTTCCTGACAGTAGATTTAATCAAGAACCAATTAAACCTAAGAGACGACTTGCATCAGTTACGAGTACGTATCTTTTTAAAAACTTTAATTTTGACGACGAGTTTCATTTGAATTTCAATTAAAAGCTTCTTTAAGAATGTGGTTTTGGAGTTATTTTAATACTATTTGAAAAAAGGACTTTCCGGTGATGTAAACAAATTAACGTGGGGGATCTAATTTGGTCACGAGATATTCGACGTCTTTGAGCAAGCTACTTCCAGGTGAAAGGACACTGTTACTATCACATTGTTTATATAATTAAGTAGCAAACCAAGGAAAATATTTTATATAAGTTAAACTGAAGCCGTTAAACTCCACTGAAATCGATTGTTATTTACTTTTGCTATGTCAATAATTAGATTTAGGAGCAGCGAAGTAAAACTAATGTAATGATACTGCATCATCGAACCGTGAAAGAATAAATGTTTTTAAATGATCAATTTAGGTTAACATAACCTGAGTAATGTAGCATATTTACTAAACACGGGGAAAAAGCCGAGAGTTCCAATCATCTTGAGAAGAAAAACAATCTTACTTCTTTGTTTAAGAGGGAGGTTCTGGAACATCTAATCGTTTGTCCTGTAAAAATTATGAAATTGGAATTTTTTTTAAACGGTTAAATGCTC